>NW_027645713.1:2500-203000 GCF_949357685.1 Gobio gobio | reverse complement strand
ACCCAGCTGATTTTTTTTCTCTCTCTACCCTCTTTCGCTTCTCATCCTTCTATCTCATTTTCTCTTGCATGTCTGTCTGTCTTTAACCCCGCCAGTGTTTCGCTGCAATAGAGATGTGATTTTTAAGTTAGCATCACACTATGGTATCTATCTATCTATCTATCTATCTATCTATCTATCTATCTATCTATCTATCTATCTATCTATCTATCTATCTATCTATCTATCTATCTATCTATCTATCTATCTATCTATCTATCTATCTATCTATCTATCTATCTATCTATCTATCTATCTATCTATCTATCTATCTATCTATCTATCTATCTCTCTATATATATATATATATATATATATCTGTTTCTTGGTTCTCACTGGTTGTTCTGAATATTTCAGTAGTCATTTAATTTGGGTTTTATTTAATTGGTTAGGATGTGTCATGTGACTTATGTTAGAGGTCATTGCAGCCATCTTAGTTTTCACTTCACAATAGCAGTGATGCAGCAGCAGATGTCTCTCTGATAAAAGTTATTTCCTTTTATTTCATGCCAAAGAGGCCATCGTCTGTAAGTTTGTTTATTTAATATCATCTATGATAAAAAGGAATGTTTCATAACATTTAAAAAAGCTACATTTGCTGTACATTTAACAAAGAAGATTGTTGTTATCTTTCTTTCCTATATTAGCATTAGATTGTTTTCTTTCTTAATATTTACCTTTATTCATACTTAATACTTAAATGTACATTTGTGTTTGTATTTTAGGGTTCAACCTACTTGCAGCAGCAGGGACAGAACAATACTTTCCAGTAATGTTTCTAGCCTTGATTGGAGGCAGTTTGGGTAGGCTCTGTATTTTTTCTATCTGCAATAGAGATGTGATTTTTAAGTTAGCATCACACTATGGTATCTATCTATCTATCTATCTATCTATCTATCTATCTATCTATCTATCTATCTATCTATCTATCTATCTATCTATCTATCTATCTATCTATCTATCTATCTATCTATCTATCTATCTATCTATCTATCTATCTATCTATCTATCTGTCTATCTGTCTATCTATCTATCTATCTATCTATCTATCTATCTATCTATCTATCTATCTGTCTATCTATCTATCTATCTATCTATCTATCTGTCTATCTATCTATCTATCTATCTATCTATCTATCTATCTATCTATCTATCTATCTATCTATCTATCTATCTGTCTATCTATCTATCTGTCTATCTGTCTATCTGTCTATCTATCTATCTATCTATCTATCTATCTATCTATCTATCTATCTATCTATCTATCTATCTATCTATCTATCTATCTATCTATCTATCTATCTATCTATCTATCTATCTGTCTGTCTGTCTATCTGTCTATCTATCTATCTATCTATCTATCTATCTATCTGTCTATCTATCTGTCTATCTGTCTGTCTATCTGTCTATCTATCTATCTATCTATCTATCTATCTATCTATCTATCTATCTATCTATCTATCTATCTATCTATCTATCTATCTATCGATCTGTCTGTCTATCTGTCTATCTATCGATCTATCGATCTATCGATCTGTCTATCTATCTATCTATCTATCTATCTATCTATCTATCTATCTATCTATCTATCTATCTATCTATCTATCTATCTATCTATCTATCTATCTATCTATCTATCTATCTATCTATCTATCTATCTATCTATCTATCTATCTATCTATCTATCTATCTATCTATCTATCTATCTATCTATCTATCTATCTATCTATCTATCTATCGATCTATCTATCTATCGATCTACCTACCTGGTTCTTGGTTCCCACTGGTTCTTTTTTTGTGATTGGAGGCAGGATCGGTCTTTTTTTGGTCTGCAATAGAGATGTGATTTTTAAGTTAGCATCACACTATGGTATCTATCTATCTATCTGTCTATCTGTCTATCTGTCTATCTATCTATCTATCTGTCTGTCTATCTGTCTATCTATCTGTCTGTCTATCTATGTATCTATCTATCTATCTATCTATCTATCTATCTATCTGTCTATCTATCTGTCTATCTGTCTATCTATCTATCTGTCTATCTATCTATCTATCTGTCGATCTATCGATCTATCGATCTATCTATCTATCTATCTATCTATCTATCTATCTATAATATTACGTATCTATCTATCTATCTGTCTATCTGTCTATCTATCTATCTATCTATCTATCTATCTATCTATCTATCTATCTATCTATCTATCTATCTATCTATCTATCTATCTATCTATCTATCTATCTATCTGTCTGTCTGTCTGTCTGTCTGTCTGTCTGTCTGTCTGTCTGTCTGTCTGTCTGTCTGTCTGTCTGTCTGTCTGTCTGTCTGTCTGTCTGTCTGTCTGTCTGTCTGTCTGTCTGTCTGTCTATCTATCTATCTATCTATCTATCTATCTATCTATCTATCTATCTATCTATCTATCTATCTATCTATCTATCTATCTATCTATCGATCTACCTACCTGGTTCTTGGTTCCCACTGGTTCTTTTTTTGTGATTGGAGGCAGGATCGGTCTTTTTTTGGTCTGCAATAGAGACGTGATTTTTAAGTTAGCATCACACTATGGATCCATGTTACAATATTTGACGAGCAAGACCAAAGTATGGGGTATGTACTGCTGGTTCTGTGTGGCACTTACTATTTTCAGTGTAGGAGGAGCAAGAGCTCTCTCACGTCTGATCTTCCTCCGTTCCACTCGCTGGGCCTCCAACTCATCTTCGTCAGTTTCCCTCAAACTGTAAAGGAGGGAGATTATCAAGAGATCACACAAACTATACAATTATAACAGCCACTGATGATCATCACAGTAGCTTTATCACTGTGTCATGAAAACATGCATTTTTATATCTTACATCAGAGAATATGCATAAAAAAGCTCCTTTCTCAGCTCGCGCCGTTTCAGCAGCGGTGTGCTTTCCACCCTTTCTACAATCCACTCTCCTAACTCCTTCATAATTATGCGCGGATCGGGAAGGCTGCAGGAAGAGTCTCTGGTCTTTTTGAAAAAGTGTAAGAGCTTCTTATATAACTCTGTGTTCTGGTGAGGCAAAAGCAAAACGATGAGATCAGCCGTACAGTCTTCTAATACATTTGGATGTGTGTGTGGGGCTGCGACTGCTTAAGATGGGACACGATGTGCTTACCGTCTCAACAACGGATGAATCATATTTGCACGTGTGCAAATATTCAATTTTCCTATTCATTGTCTTTATGGCCTCAATGTTCTCCTCCCTCTGTTTGCGAATGAGCTTAAACTGCTCTCTTACTCCGTCTAGCTTCTCCTCTCTGCACAAAAACACACAAGACAAAAAGATGGTCAAACACTGTTACTGTCTTCAGTTCCCAGACTTCCCACAGATTGAGAGTGTGTAGAAATCAAACACATGGTTGTGCACAAGAAACATACATCATTTTCGGCTCGTATCGGCCATCTACTTTTTCAAAGCCTCCCAAGCAGTCCTTGTAAAATTTAAGCAGACTTTCATCTATCATGAAAGGGTCTTTCTCCTCTTCTTCCTCTTCTTCATCACTGAAACAGTAACAGAGATGATTCATGTTATCAGAAGCAGTATCTTCACTGTGCATATGCAACACCATACATTAGGGGTGTAACGATACATCGTATATCGAGATATATATATCGTGATATAAAAATGTGACTATATGTATTGTTGATGTAAACGATATGATTTGCGTTATTGAGTTGTTTTATCCAAGGCTCAGCTTACTGTGTTTATAGGGTATCATTTACCCAAAAATGTAAATTCTGTCATCATCTACTCATCCTCATGTTGTTTCAAACCTGTAAGATTTTCAAGATATTTTTCAAGAAACCAGAGAAAGATTTCTGTCCCTCCATTTAAAGTCCATTCCTCTCAAACTTAAAAGGCATCATCAAAATAATCAAAGTCTTCTGAAGAGACTCTATTGCTTTTCTTTGATGAACAGATTTACTGTAGTAAACACGGACGTTTATTGCTTGCATGATGTGCTAAAACAACACGAGAGTGAGAAGATGTAGAACATTTACAGTTTGAGAATAGTCATTTAGACACGCTTTCTTGTGATCAGAACTATGACTGGTTTATTCTTATGTTTAGTGCACTAACAGCAGGAGTGCGCGTAGATGAACATTTCAGTGACATTGAAAACAAAGTATAGTAATGCAATGGGGGAATATTTGTCCTGATAATAATATAATATCAAATACTATTATTTAAATAATAATAATTCAGTCTGCAAGCAGCGATGAAAGGGCCCTCGCACATGCACCGCCACCCGGTGGCCACAGTGAATAGTGGGCGACATGCATTTAAGCGGGTAAATATAGGATAAATATGGCAAACTCACTTCAATGTGCCACCAGAAGGTGGAGCTATGACTATAACTGAATATTGGCATGTAGATCCTGTCTTCAGGCCAGTACTATTATCAAACATGTGAAGTTTGGGGCAGTTCGGACATTGTATGCCTGAGTTACAGCAACTTCCTGTTTCGTGGCGTAAATCGCATACATTAGCACGTAGCCATTAATGTGTTTCTAGCATGTTTGGGAATTGACGGCATATTTTAATGTGTTTCTGGGAGGGAATTACAGTATACAACATGACATTTCTTGTTGCCAGCAGGCGGCGCTATGACTAACTAATATTGGCATGTAGATGTCTTCAGGCCAGGACTCTTATCAAACATGTGAAGTTTGGGGCAGATCAGTGCTTAAAATATGGTGATAAATATCGCATCAGGAGTTTAGTATCAGGATTTGTATCGAATCATGACACGAGTGCATCGTTACACCGTTATACATATGCAAAGACAGAAGAACATCCATAGTACTGTCATGCCCAATGTGCACAATTGTGCTGACCTTTCACTTTTTCGACAATGAAAAAAATCGATCTTCTGGAGGTCTGATGTCTTCTGCAGCTCGTCCTCGAGGAGAAAGTAGTCCCGAATCTGGATGGAGAATTACAAAAAAGCAGTTGTGAAAAAAACGTGTTGCATTTTATCACGCATTGCTCTGCTGACTTTAGGACTTTACTGAACCTTATTTCCATTTTAAAAATCATATCAACAACAAATACATATTCTTTCAAGATTGCCAGAATTATTTGAGCATCATTCACCACTTCCAGCTGTTCAATGGGGTCCGTTATTTTGGCATGCCTCCTCTCCATGACGAGGTCAAAAACGTTTTTGACCCAGACCGCAAGCTCGGCATATGAGACGGAACTTATAAGAATATCCTTCTCCTGTAGAACACATGAAGAGTCAGTGATCTTAAGAGACAGAACTGCGCAGAACACATCAGTGTGTCTTTCTGTCTATGTAAATGTATGTGTGTATTTACCAATTTTCTAATCTCTGATGTTAATGGCTCCATCTCCTCCTCCTGTTTATAAATTTCAGGACGTCTGTGATCCACTTCCGCAAATTTAAAAACAAATTCATCACACATTTTTTGCACGTGCTCCTTCTCCTGTTTATAACTCTGAGAAAAGAAAAGAGAGAAAGGTTAGAAGAGTACACATGCTACACACAAATGAAAAACCTAATGCACACAATTTACAAGCGGTAGATATTTCATATGTGACCCTGGAGGCTGGAGCTCAACACCAGTCCTGCTGTTATTACCTATTTGCTTGCATTCATTCATATTCACTTGTGTGTGTGCTTATATTAATATCATTAAAAATAATAGGATGCAAGTTATTTACATTTTTCAATTTCACTTTTAAGGAAATCTAGTGTTTGATCATGTCTAAATAAGTAATAGGTAAGCAGTTATGACTTGCAATACTTTTGAGCAACTAGAGTCTAGACTATATAGGCCATGAATATTTATTAAAGAGCCAAAATTATTCATTTTCCAGCCACAAAATGACTCTAATTTGCCTCTTTGCATTGGAATGATCTATTTTAACCTTAATTATTACACTAATTGTAATATACATAATAAATACTTTAAGTGGATATTTTGTGCATAATTACTGCACAAATAGTCTTTAGTACCAAAAGATCTCCTCAAAATATTCAATAAATATTATTGAACTAAAATATAAAACATTTATTTATTTGAAAAATAGTTAAGGTGTATGGTCACATTTGACCACCAATGAGTAACTTATGAGTGTGACCAATGAGTAAGTAATAACTGAGGGCTAAATGCAAGAAGAATATTAACATTAATGTTCACAACGTTGCATCTCAATCACTCTCCATAATAAAATGATCCTGTAAATATAAAAGTGACTATGTTTGACGCCGGGAGGTGAGAGCATGTCGCAACGGCTCTGGCTTTAACGGTTATGCCACATCAACTGTGCCAAAACGCTATTTATTGTTTGAATTTCGTATCAAAACTTAAAATCTTAGACTTTGTTTCATATCAAAAGCAGGTTTGGCGTGAGATTTACTGGGGCAGAGTGAGAGCGTGAGAGCCTGAAAGCGTGTGTGTCACGCCAAATGTGTGAGAGTTGGCAACCGTGACTTACGGTCGAATGGAACGCACCTTGTGTGTGTGTGTGTGTGTCTGTGTGTGTGTGTGTGTGTGTGTATGTATGTGTGTGTGTGTGGTGGTTGGCAAAATGGGGACAAAATGTACCCACAAAGATGGCAATATCCGAAATCCTTGTCCCCACATTTTTTGGTCCCCGTAAGGAAAGCATCTTATAAATCAGACTAAGTGATGTTTTTTGAAAATGTAAAAATGCAGAATGTTTCCTGTGATGGGTAGGGTTAGTGTAGGGGATAAAATATACAGTTTATACAGTATTAAAAAAAAATGTTATGTCTATGGAAAGTCCCCATAAAACGTGTGTGTGCGCGTGAGAGATGGAGGGAGAGCAGGGAAAGGAAATGCAATCAATCTCACTCTATTTTTCCCTCTTTTTGAAAGTTGTGAAATCACTATTGTGCCGTTTTCCTTTTGCTGTTTGAGCAAATGGGCACACAAAAATATGTAATGTATTCTCTCATTCATAGCTTTAAAGGGGGGGTGAAACACTCATTTTCAGTCAATCTCATGTCAATCTTGTGTACCTATAGAGTAGTATTGCATCTTTCATATCTCTGAAAAGTCTTTAGTTTTATTATATTTATAAAAGAAAGATACGCTGTACCGAGTCTTTCCGAAAAAAGCCGAGCGGCTGGGGGCCGAAACTTATGAGAAACCGGAAGGACTATTTTTGGCACAGAAATACTCCATCAAACATTTTTTTTTTAAACTTTGTTCATGTTTAGGATGGGAATCCAAGTCTTTAACAGTGTAAAAATCTCAGTATGCATGAAACAGCATTTCTCCCCCCCTTTAATAGTTAACCAAACGATGATGACTTCCTCTCTGAGAAACCCAGAAATGTGAAAAGGGTCTATAGTATGAAAGCCTTCTTACCTTCGCCAAAGCGCGTTCTGGTTTCGGGGTTGTTGGTGGATGTGGTTGGTATATCGAACCCATGCCCGAACGAAAAGCATGCACCCTGTTGGCCCCGATGAAGCATTCTCTTCTAAATACTCCATTCTTCCAATACTTGAAAAAAAAAAAAACGGCTTCAGAAAGAGCAAACTGAGCTGGAGCTGCCTCAGCAACCCTTAGTACTGGTAAGTTTAAACTCTCTTCCAACTCTGTTTGGGAAAGATTGACTACAAATAAGCTGGGCCTGCGAAATTTCATTCAATATAATCAATAAATAATCTATTGTAGGCCATTAAATATAAGTAGGCTATGTGATTCTGAAATTCCAATTTCATTAAAAGGCAATCGAAAAAGATATCCGTCTGGCAGGCTTACAATCACAGTAGTGTGCGACACTTTGTTAAATTAAATAGCCTTCGTTAAATATTTGAACCACTGACACAAAAGCGCACACGAGATATATAAATTAATATAAATATGTAAAAATATGTAATAGAAATAATAAGTAATATATAAAATTTATATATAGATATATAAATTTGTAAAATGTAAAATAAACATGTTCCTTATTATGTTCAATTGCCAGCGCTGGTGTGTGTGTGAGCGGCTGTGTGCTAAAGTCGAGCGGGAGCCGTTTAAAGCGGTTTACCGCTGAACCGCAGGAATTTCTTGCTTTTCAACCGCAGTAAGAAAAAATCCATACCGTCCCAGCCCTACCTGGAGCTCAACACCAGTCCTGCTGTTATTACCTATTTGCTTGTATTCATTAATATTCACTTGTGTGTGTGCTTATATAAATATCATTAAAAATATTAGGATGCAAGTTATTTACATTTTACAATTTCACTTTTGAGGAAATCTAGTGTTTGATCATGTTTAACCCAACTATGATGACTTCCTCTCTGAGAAACCCAGAAATGTGAAAAGGGTCTATAGTATGAAAGCCTTCTTACCATCATTTTGTCTCCTTTGTCCATTTTGGAAACTGAGATGAACAATTAATTGCAAACTGATCGAGAGCTGTAGGTAAAAGATGCGTGAAGTCGTGCAGGCGCTGATAAATGAACAGTCCAGAATGATCAGAATGAACAGCCTTAAGCCTCCTCCACTGTGACGTCACGGATGGAACGCATTCCAATGTTTGTTTGGATTTGAACCATAAAGATATACACGCGCTTATACTACGACCTAAATGTGGCCTATATGTACTCTTTTTGTCAATAAAAAGAACGGCCTTTTAAGTGTGTAGCAGAAGAGCAAGCTTTGGGACATATACTTCCTCTTTAACTCTAGTTAAGTGCATCCCTTCACCATTTAACCTGCCCTGTCAATCATCTTGTCACAGTTCAAATCCTCCACATTCAATTTAATTTAATTTCCTACCGTGTCGTTGTTGATCTGCCATTGGTGGGTCTTTAATGCTCTAGTGTGTTTACAATTTGAATATTGAATATTTTTCACTCAAACCCCAACCTCTTAACCGTCGCATCCGCACATCTTTGCCATGTTTGTAGTTTTTTAACACTTTTTATCCGCGTTTGTAGTTCTAATCGAATCGTTCAACATCAGCCGTTAGAGTTTGCACGGATCTGCACTTCGAAATCTACCCAGAAACAGTCGACAATCCGGGTATCTTTGGAATACTCTTTTCAACAACGGTTTGGGACGTAAGTTACTCATTTTATGTTCGTGTATTATTTAGGACGGAGAGCGAATTGGGACGCACCGATAAATATTTCTCAATATTAAAGAATTAGCAGTGCTCACACACACAGAGACAGATAGCAAGAACAACAACAAAAAAGATAGCAAGAACAGTTGGGCCGATTCCGGTTAGTAGTGGGAAGTTCGGATCGTTTTACTGACTCGGATCTTTGAATCTCGTTCAGCAAAATTAACGAATCTTTTTTCAAGTCATTTCGTTAATTTCAGCAGAATATCATTAAAATGTTGCATGTTAAACATGAGTACCTTTGGAATAGACAATAAGCTAATGCAGCAATGGTCAAACTCTGAGAAGGAAATGATTGAGCTGGATCTTCAGGCTATGTATGGAGTCTGTTAGTTCACCTCCCGATCCAAATCGCTCTTTCTTTTGTCACCTCACATTTAATCAAGTCGTTTCCCTGGAAAGTTTAGTTCACCTCTCGTGTCTTCGGGGTTCGGGCCGTTAGTTCATCTCGTCTCGGTCTTTTGTCACGTGACCGTTTCCCGGTTCAGTGTTTCGCATTTGTACGGTCTATGCTCGCAATATATAATACATCATCGCATTCATATTATTGCCTGCTTGTAATATTTAGGGGCCAAGCACCGAAGGTGCGAAGGCACCTATTGAAACCGTTCCCGTTCTTATTATTATTAGGGGCCAAGCACCGAAGGTGCGAAGGCACCTATTGAAACCGTTCCCGTTCTTATTATTATTATTCATCTTCTTCTTCTTCTTCTTCTTCTTCTTCTTCTTCTTCCGCCACGAAGTCTATGGCAGCCCATAGAACCATATGGTAAAAAGTTGTGAAATTTGGCACACTAATAGAGGACAGTCTGAAATGTCACCATAGCAAATTTGGAGTCTCTAACTCAATCCCTCTAGCGCCACCATCAGTCCAAAATTAGACTCATGTTTATGCTAATAACTTTTGAACCATAAGGGCTAGAAACGAAATTCTTTTTTCCTCTGATTCCTTGGCTCAAGACAATTCGATTGTACCCTATGACGTCATTTTCCGTCATAATAATTTTCCCGCCATTTTTAATTAACCGAAAAACCTATTTTTGCGAACTCGTCCTAGACGGTTCATCCGATTTGCACGAAAATTGAACCAGATCATCTTCAGACCATGCTGACAAAAAATCTTGCAAATCAAGTTGATTCATCGAATCATTTGCGATAAACGCGCAAACAAATTTTACGTAGTGGTTGCAAAAGCACTCTTAAGGCAATATCTCCGCAACGCTTTATCGTATTCAAACCAAACTTGGTACATGTCATCACAAGCATGACTTGAGGCAACATGCAGTGTTTCGGCGCAGCGCCACCTACTGGTCCGGAGATACAAAAAATTGCTGTTTTTGCTTATAACTTTTGAACCGTTTGTCCAAAAATCATAAAAGTGGTCTCGTTACATTCAGGACGGCATGCCGAGTCGTCTGATATTGAATTTTACCATATCAGCCATTTTGGCTGTCGGCCATTTTGAATTATGTGCTAAAATGCTATATTTTACAAATGCATTAGTGTATTGTTACTAAACTCGGTATGTGACTTCCACTCCATGCCCTGAAGGTACTCAAAAAGTTTTGGGGCAGTGCCACCTTGTGGTCAAAAGTTATAACAAACTTGACAAAAATGCTAATAACTTTTGATTTAATTAGCTTAGTATAATGAAACTGGTCATAATACATTCATTGGCTCATGCCGATTTAATTGCACCCTATGACGTCATTTTCGGTCATGACAATTTCCCCGCCATATTTAATTTTCCAAAAAACCTACTTTTGCAAACTCGTCCTAGACGGTTTGTCCGATTTGCACGAAAATTGAACCAGATCATCTTCAGACCATGCTGACAAAAAATCTTGCAAATCAAGTTGATTCGTCAAATCGTTTTTGATAAACGTGCACACAAATTTTACGCAGCGGTTGCAAAAACACTCATAAGGCCATATCTCCACAACGCTTTATCGTGTTCAATCCAAACTTGGTACATGTCATCACAAGCATGACTTGAGGCAACTTGCAGCGTTTCGGCGCAGCGCCACCTACTGGTCCGGAGATACAAAAAAGGGCTATTTTTGCTTATAACTTTTGAACCGTTTGTCCAAAAATCATAAAAGTTGTCTCGTTAGATTCAGGACGGTATTCAGAGTTGTCTGATATTCAATTTTACCATATCAGCCATTTTGGCTCTCGGCCATTTTGAATTATGTGCTAAAATACTATATTTTACAAACGCATTAGTCTATCGTTACGAAACTTGGTATGGGTCTTCCGCACCATGCTTTGAAGGTACTCAAAAAGTTTTGGGGTAGTGCCACCTTGTGGTCAAAGGTTATAACAAAATTTACAAACATGCTAATAACTTTTGATTAAATTAGCCTAGTTTAATGAAACGGGTCAAAATACATTTATTGGCTCATGCCAAGAATATAGATACTAATTTTGCCATATTTGGTCAAACATACTGTCCTCAATGTTCTTATTTGATCAAAATCTACTTTTTCAAACTCATCCTAGACCGGTTGTCCAATTTCCACCAAAATCGAATCGTATCATCTTCAGACTGTGTCAACAAAAAGTTAGGGATTTTGCATCAATAGATGAAATCTTTTTTGTAAACCGCAGCGACGAAGTTGAGGCATGATGCCAAAATGACTCTTGAGGCTGTATCTCTGCAATGCTTTGACATATTGGCATCAAACTTTGCATGTGTCATTGTTCCCTTATTCTGACCACACCACATCAATTTTGTAACTGTGCCACCTATTGGTCAAAAGTGATAAACCATTAACTTAAATTATCAGTGAATCTTTATATAATATGTAAGGTGGAAAATAATCAAAGATATTTGAAATGGAACAAAATCCTCTGCTTTGCTGTTAACTGCCATCGTCGTGATCAAGATATTGAAATTGACTCAACCCCTTCCCCCTTAACGCCATCAGAAGGGCCAGGTTGAGTTAGAAAGACAAAAGAATGATTGGCCGGCTGGCCAACAGGTTTTCGCACCTTTGATACAATGGGGGAAGTTTTGTCTGATTGGTTATTTTCAAATGTCTCACGGGTTGGTCTGATTGGTCAGTTTTACAAGAGTCAGGTTTGAATTTGGTGACATCAGGAAAGAGGATAAAAGAGAATTTCATCTGTAGCTCGCGCTCTTTGGTTTCTCTGGCTTTCTCTGGAGAGAGCTATTCTTTATCTCTCTCTCTCTCTCTCTCTCTCTCTCTCTCTCTCTTTCTCTCTTTCTATCTCTCTCTCTCAAAGGTAACATTCTAGGCAGAGGCCTACAGAGCATAATTAAGGGTTTATGTTTTACATTTATTTGAAACGATTTTAAGTGTAACCATAACCAGAATTTGTGTTTCCTTTTGGAAGAGATTTATGTCTATGATGTAATTGACATTTTACATTTACTTGATTGTTAATAAATTGTTACATTTTGATCCTTTCTGAATTAATCTGTAATTATTAACTATCTCCAATGTGGAACGGTATAATTGCAACAAAGGGTTAAAACGGAACGATCAGATGTATGATTAACTATCAAATATAGATGACCAAACAACCGGTTGGGATTCTCTTCTAAATGCGACAACTTTGATAAATGGAGTCAGATAAAGAATATTATAATCAAATCCATTCTTCCAGCTGAGACACTGAACGCGTAAGGCCTTCACCGCGGTTCGCTGCTGATCCTTGGAGCGAATTCATGCAGTTTTACAGTTGGTGACCCCGAATACGTGATGTTGCGAGCAGACGAGCAACGTGTTTTCAGCGAAGTATTGGATTTAAAATCAACAAGAGATTTGAGCTTCTCTTTCCTCAGCTGTTCTGTTGATCTTGTGAATGGATTAAAGCTGACCCTCCGACCAGAGAATGAGTAAGTAAACCTTCTTTGCCTTTTAGAATTGTTGAGGGAAAGTTTTATTTGCAACTCACACATATAGACACATTTCTAGAACGGGTCGGTATGCCCACTATAGATCGGAACCGTAGAAATCCGATATTGTGTAAGAATTAGACGTGAAACATGACTTTTCAGGGAAATAACAGCAGCAGTGTAGATGAGGAAATTATGTCAATTTTAGGCGTACAATTACAAGATCTCCTCGTTCGATTAAGCGATAAAGGATTGAACCTGAAATGGAGTAACACCGAAATTATATCCTGGTATTCTGCTAAGGGCGCACAGCTCAAATCTGAATCAAAATACAAGAAAATCCCCGCTGCAATTGTTTATTTGCTTCGTCGTAACGATCTCAAGACAATGGTCGAGAACGAACGAACGATAGCAAATATCAAAGAAATTGAAAGATTGCGATCCGACGAATTAGAAAAGTTAAGATCAAAAGTCGAATCAGTCTCATACGAGCAACTTGAGTGGGCTAGGCAGCGTGAAAATATGGCAACAAAAATTGATCAGTTACAAGGAAAACTTCGAACCGGCAATAATTACATATCTGCTCTCGAAGATTGTTGTGATAATGCAGGATTTCCAGTGGTCGCAGTAAGACAAGCAGCACTGGATGAAATTTCGGAACCAGCAAAGCCAAATGATAGTGATGACGATGATGCTGCGTTAGGATACAGGCCACAGAGAGAAACTCGTAACCGAGCTCCTGTGTTAATGCCTGAACATCCAAAACAACGAAGCCTGATAAAGACTCGCACAAAAGCTAACGACACAGCTAAGAAATCTGTTAAGGTCGCCGTGCTTAAAACTATGACTAATGCGAACGACGAAACCACAACGATCAGCCGTCCGTTAACCTGCGAAGAATGTTCCAGACACAAACAAGTCGTTGGAGTAATGCCAAGAAAAGGGCCGTTTCAACCCTACTGGGAAACATTGATGCTACAGGCTACGGTGTATAAGCTAGAAGTTAGAGACGTGTGGCAAATAGCACTTCTCACTCTCCCTGAAGAGCTCAGACCGAAACTAACCGAAGGCATGAAGTCTGGCAGCATAATAGACCGAGTCCGCAACGAAACAGACAAAGACATATATGAACGACTAAAACAGGCATTATTAGAAATGAGGGGACCGACACACGCAGATTGGAGCAAAATACTAGAAATCCAACAGGCGAGTGATGAAACATTTGAGACATACGCCGAGCGGTTATGGGTAACTTACAGAGAACACTCAGGATTAGAAAATGCAGATCGAGACCATGACGCGTTATTACAACTTGTGAAAAATAATGCTGGCATCCCAATCCAACGGGCTTTGTCAAATGGCGTCGATCCAGTTAAAAACACATTCCAATCCATAGTAGACTGGGGCTCAAGAATAGAAAATAGATGGAAATCTAAGCTAAATGCTGAAAAGTGCATGACTCCCATAATGCTTAACAGCAATGGGATTAAAAAGCATGTTCACTTCGTAGATGAGGTGACTTGCTCTAATGAATCTGAAGCATTTAGTTCAGAAAATGCACAGGAAAGTGTGTCTATTTTAGCTCTTAAGGGGATGCAGGATGATTTGCAAGCATCCGAGAGTCATGAATATACTGAAACTCCAGGAGAAGGTAGCAGACAACCCAACAGACAACCCAATGGCAAAAAGAACAGGTTTTGCAGATCCTGTCAGAAAATCGGACATGTCGATGGGAAATGCTGGTCACTGGGTAACGGGCGACCTCCACCGTATTTTCAGAAAAATAGGAAATTACTTTTTAAAGGCAAAGAAAAGCGCTCATTTGCAGGTAAAACTCTCAGTGAGCTAACTGCAGTGTTCATGCAAGGCCTTCAGCTATTAACTTCACTTGCCAGCGGGCTAGCAGCCTCTTAGCAAGGAGTTTAATAATAAAATATCCAGATTGCATTGATCCTGTTTGTATTTTCAAATTTGTAATTGTATAACACATTGTGCGCATTGATTACACATAATAGTTGTTTGTGTTACAAGATACACATAGACTAGTCAAGTTTATTCTTTAAAACACATGATTGCTTTACTGTAAGTGATGAAACACTTAGGATAAAGGTCGTAGATGCTGCGCATTCTAGGCCATGTATCTTGTGTAAATTGGAATAACTTTAATACTGAAATTGTACAGCAATTTCAAGTTGCATGTGTCAATGTTGAATTTGTTTGTCTCCTATAGTGGAAGCTCTGCTATTTCCCATATAGCTGCAGTAAACCATAAACAGGAACATAGAATTGCCATCTGGCTACAGTGTGAATTACAATTGCATTAACCATGAAAATGTCTTCATCGCAACAGGACTCAATAACTCTGACCTTTGCTATTTCTAATTTGAGCAAGTTATAATACTTTTCATTGGTTCAATTCCCAGTGCCAAAAAAGGAGGGGAATTGTGCTGTTAAATGTGGCACAGATAATAGAAAACCAATTCATAGTTAAATGTGGCACAGACAATAGAAAACCAATTCATAACCAATTCATCCTTCACTCAGATTGTGAAGGCTCGACTGCCAGAACAGTCTTAAGTGTTAATACACAGAAACAGCAGCAGCAATTAACTGTGTTTCTCTCTAAATTTGTTTCTCTTTAAATTTGTAATTTGTTTCTATCTCAGGATGACAATTGCAATTCCTTGGAGGACGGACGGCCAAAAGGCCCTCCTCCCCCCTGCATCTCAAAACTGGAGATGTGAGAGATGGGTGCGAATATCTTTATATATATTCGATGAGGTCAATCACACCTCACAATATGTCTACATGATCTCCCAGTGAAAAAACTGGAATTAAATTATGCAACACAGATTGATATTGATTAGATTCCACCCATCTCCAAAACATTAACATAGAACACACCCTACACTCACGACAACATCACCTGGAATAGACCAAATCTATTCAGGCTGAGCACTACACATCATAAACGACAAAGATGACATAGAGTCTAAAAGTGTTACTTCACTAAAGATCTATTGTTCATCTTTTCACACTAACAGATCCAGATAGCTACACTCACACACACACACACACACACACACACACACACACACACACACACACACACACACACACACACACACACACACACACACACACACCAGGAATACCCATTATTGTATGACTAATCATATTTAGATCTACATTAATTACATTGGAAGATTCCTGAACAAACACAGTGGTTATTATATATATATATGTTTTCATAAATGTGATTGATTTGTTGTTTTTCTTTTATGGTTTATTGATGAGTACCATCTTTTTTTAATGTATCAATTGCACTGACTTTTGCTACATTTCCTTCGAGAAATTCAGACCAAAATGCTCAAATTCCACTACCACCAAAATAGTGGAAAGTTAGATGAACTTTGAGTTTGATTTCCGAGTCTTGGTTACACTGAATATTTTGCTAATACTCCTCATGAAAAGGGGGACTTAAAATCAACAATGATTTGTTTTGTTATAATGCATTTTATTTCAATGTTCCCAGAAACAATGTACGAGCTTGTGGAATCTTCTTTTTATTCTCAAACCCTGACCACTTTATTAAGTATATCGATTTAAGGGCTTATTGCCGGAGACCATTTTAATATGACCACATCAGACTTCTGACCAATGAAAAATGCCATGTATGCTTTTGTTCTTTGTTGTGCTTAATCACAGAATACCTGCAGCAAAAGTTCGCTCCTGTGTCCTGCCTCAAAAAGAGTGACTGTTCTTGAGGTGTGAAGTAATCAATGGACGTTTTGCATATCAATGATGAAGTTCTCATGCAGGGCTACAAGGACAACAAAGGCTGAAAACTGATCAGCTGCTTTTGCAACAAGTCTGGACGAGAAGTCTGAAGAATAACATCTACACACAACAGAAAGCATATCTTTGTGGACAATGCCACCTTTGGACTCAATGGTTGTGGCCAATGGTGCCAAACGGGGAACTGTAAGGTGGAAAATAATCAAAGATATTTGAAATGGAACAAAATCCTCTGCTTTGCTGTTAACTGCCATCGTCGTGATCAAGATATTGAAATTGACTCAACCCCTTCCCCCTTAACGCCATCAGAAGGGCCAGGTTGAGTTAGAAAGACAAAAGAATGATTGGCCGGCTGGCCAACAGGTTTTCGCACCTTTGATACAATGGGGGAAGTTTTGTCTGATTGGTTATTTTCAAATGTCTCACGGGTTGGTCTGATTGGTCAGTTTTACAAGAGTCAGGTTTGAATTTGGTGACATCAGGAAAGAGGATAAAAGAGAATTTCATCTGTAGCTCGCGCTCTTTGGTTTCTCTGGCTTTCTCTGGAGAGAGCTATTCTTTATCTCTCTCTCTCTCTCTCTCTCTCTCTCTCTCTCTCTCTCTCTCTCTCTCTCTCTCTCTCTCTCTCTCTCTTTCTCTCTTTCTATCTCTCTCTCTCAAAGGTAACATTCTAGGCAGAGGCCTACAGAGCATAATTAAGGGTTTATGTTTTACATTTATTTGAAACGATTTTAAGTGTAACCATAACCAGAATTTGTGTTTCCTTTTGGAAGAGATTTATGTCTATGATGTAATTGACATTTTACATTTACTTGATTGTTAATAAATTGTTACATTTTGATCCTTTCTGAATTAATCTGTAATTATTAACTATCTCCAATGTGGAACGGTATAATTGCAACAAAGGGTTAAAACGGAACGATCAGATGTATGATTAACTATCAAATATAGATGACCAAACAACCGGTTGGGATTCTCTTCTAAATGCGACAACTTTGATAAATGGAGTCAGATAAAGAATATTATAATCAAATCCATTCTTCCAGCTGAGACACTGAACGCGTAAGGCCTTCACCGCGGTTCGCTGCCGATCCTTGGAGCGAATTCATGCGGTCTTACAAATATATCAGCCATTTTGCCTAAAATCATCTTAAAACGTGATTAATTGCTTATTGCTCCAGTTGATCTGACACTGCCAGCCATTTTGGCATGTCTTGTCTTCTTCTTTGCGCTTGGCCCCGGTATTGCTGCTTGCAGCTATATTTCATCTTCTTCTTCTTCTTCTTCCGCCACGAAGTCTATGGCAGCCCATAGAACCGTATGGTAAAAAGTTGTGAAATTTGGCACACTAATAGAGGACAGTCTGTAATGTCACCGTAGCAAATTTGGAGTCTCAAACTCAATCCCTCTAGCGCCACCATCAGTCCAAAATTTGACTCATGTTTATGCTAATAACTTTTGAACCATAAGGGCTAGAAACAAAATTCTTTTTTTCTCTGATTCCTTGGCTCAAGACGATTCGATTGCACCCTATGACGTCATTTTCCGTCATAAAAATTTTCCCGCCATTTTTAATTTTCCGAAAAACCTACTTTTACGAACTCGTCCTAGACGGTTCATCCGATTTGCACGAAAATTGAACCAGATCATCTTCAGACCATGCTGACAAAAAATCTTGCAAATCAAGTTGATTCGTCAAATCATTTGCGATAAACGCGCAAACAAATTTTACGTAGCGGTTGCAAAAACACTCTTAAGGCAATATCTTCGCAACGCTTTATCGTATTCAAACCAAACTTGGTACATGTCATCACAAGCATGACTTGAGGCAACATACAGCGTTTCGGCGCAGCGCCACCTACTGGTCCGGAGATACGAAAAATTGCTATTTTTGCTTATAACTTCTGAACTGTTTGTCCAAAAATCATAAAAGTGGTCTCGTTACATTCAGGACGGCATGCCGAGTCGTCTGATATTCAATTTTACCATATCGGCCATTTTGGCTGTCGGCCATTTTGAATTTTGTCAAAAAATGCTATATTTTACAAATGCATTAGTATATTGTTACTAAACTCGGTATGTGACTTCCTTGCTATGCCCTGAAGGTACTCAAAAAGTTTTAGGGCAGTGCCACCTTGTGGTCAAAAGATATAACAAACTTGACAAAAATGCTAATAACTTTTGAATAAATTAGCCTAGTATATTGAAACTGGTCATAATAGAGTCATTGGCTCATGCCGATTCAATTGCAACCTATGATGTCATTTTCGGTCATGATAATTTCCCCGCCATTTTTAATTTTCCAAAAAACCTACTTTTACGAACTCGTCCTAGACGGTTTGTCCGATTTGCACGAAAATTGAACCAGATCATCTTCAGACCATGCTGACAAAAAATCTTGCAAATCAAGTTGATTTGTCAAATCGTTTTCGATAAACGCGCACACAAATTTTGCGTAGCGGTTGCAAAAACACTCATAAGCCTATATCTCCACAACGCTTTATCGTATTCAAACCAATCTTGGTATATGTCATCACAAGCATGACCTGAAGCAACATGCAGCGTTTCGGCGCAGCGCCACCTACTGGTCCGGAGATACAAAAAATGGCTATTTTTGCTTATAACTTTTGAACTGTTTGTCCAAAAATCATGTCTTCCGCACCATGCTTTGAAGGTACTCAAAATGTTTTGGGGCAGTGCCACCTTGTGGTCAGAGGTTATAACAAAATTTACAAACATGCTAATAACTTTTGATTAAATTAGCCTAGTTTAATGAAACTGGTCATAATACAGTCATTGGCTCATGCCGAGAACAGAGATACTAATTTTTCCATATTTGGTCAAACATCCTGTCCTCAATGTTCTTATTTGATCAAAACCTACTTTTTCAAACTCATCCTAGACCGTTTGTCCAATTTCCACCAAAATCGAATCGTATCATCTTCAGACTGTGTCAACAAAAAGTTAGGGATTTTGCATCAATAGATGAAACCGTTTTTGTAAACCGCAGCGACGAAGTTGAGCCATTATGCCAAAATGACTCTTGAGGCTGTATCTCTGCAATGCTTTGACATATTGGCATCAAACTTTGCATGTGTCATTGTTCGCTTATTCTGACCACACCACATCAATTTCGTATCTGTGCCACCTATTGGTCAAAAGTGATAAACCATTAACTTATATTATCAGTGACTCAATATATGATATTTCAGCCATTTTGCCTAATCTTCTTAAACTGTATAATTGTTAATTGTTGCAGTTGGTCTGACACTCTCAGACTACAATGCATTTTTCAGCCTTTTGCCTAAAATCATATTAAAATGTGATTAATTGCTCATTGCTGCAGTTGATCTGACACTGCCAGCCATTTTGGCATGTCTTGTCTTCTTCTTTGCGCTTGGCCCCGGTATTGCTGCTTGCAGCTATATTTATTATTATTAGGGGCCAAGCACCGAAGGTGCGAAGGCACCTATTGAAACCGTTCCCGTTCCTATTATTATTAGGGGCCAAGCACCGAAGGTGCGAAGGCACCTATTGAAACCGTTCCCGTTCTTATTAGGGGCCAAGCACCGAAGGTGCGAAGGCACCTATTGAAACCGTTCCCGTTCTTATTATTATTATTAGGGGCCAAGCACCGAAGGTGCGAAGGCACCTATTGAAACCGTTCCCGTTCTTATTATTATTATTCATCTTCTTCTTCTTCTTCCGCCACGAAGTCTATGGCAGCCCATAGAACCGTATGGTAAAAAGTTGTGAAATTTGGCACACTCATAGAAGACAGTCTGACAAGTCACCATAGCAAATTTGGAGTCTCTAACTCAATCCCTCTAGCGCCACCATCAGTCCAAAATTTGACTCATGTTTATGCTAATAACTTTTTAACCATAAGGGCTAGAAACAAAATTCTTTTTTCCTCTGATTCCTTGGCTCAAGACGATTCGATTGCACCCTATGACGTCATTTTCCGTCATAAAAATTTTCCCGCCATTTTTAATTTTCCGAAAAACCTACTTTTACGAACTCGTCCTAGACGGTTCATCCGATTTGCACGAAAATTGAACCAGATCATCTTCAGACCATGCTTACAAAAAATCTTGCAAATCAAGTTGATTCGTCAAATCATTTGCGATAAACGCGCAAACAAATTTTACGTAGCGGTTGCAAAAACACTCTTAAGGCAATATCTCCGCAACGCTTTATCGTATTCAAACCAAACTTGGTACATGTCATCACAAGCATGACTTGAGGCAACATACAGCGTTTCGGCGCAGCACCACCTACTGGTCCGGAGATACGAAAAATTGCTATTTTTGCTTATAACTTCTGAACTGTTTGTCCAAAAATCATAAAAGTGGTCTCGTTACATTCAGGACGGCATGTCGAGTCATCTGATATTCAATTTTACCATATCGGCCATTTTGGCTGTCGGCCATTTTGAATTTTGTCAAAAAATGCTATATTTTACAAATGCATTAGTATATTGTTACTAAACTCGGTATGTGACTTCCTTGCTATGCCCTGAAGGTACTAAAAAAGTTTTAGGGCAGTGCCACCTTGTGGTCAAAAGATATAACAAACTTGACAAAAATGCTAATAACTTTTGATTAAATTAGCCTAGTATATTGAAACTGGTCATAATAGAGTCATTGGCTCATGCCGATTCAATTGCAACCTATGATGTCATTTTCGGTCATGATAATTTCCCCGCCATTTTTAATTTTCCAAAAAACCTACTTTTACGAACTCGTCCTAGACGGTTTGTCCGATTTGCACGAAAATTTAACCAGATCATCTTCAGACCATGCTGACAAAAAATCTTGCAAATCAAGTTGATTTGTCAAATCGTTTTCGATAAACGCGCACACAAATTTTGCGTAGCGGTTGCAAAAACACTCATAAGCCTATATCTCCACAACGCTTTATCGTATTCAAACCAATCTTGGTATATGTCATCACAAGCATGACCTGAAGCAACATGCATTGTTTCGGCACAGCGCCACCTACTGGTCCGGAGATACAAAAAATGGCTATTTTTGCTTATAACTTTTGAACTGTTTGTCCAAAAATCATGTCTTCCGCACCATGCTTTGAAGGTACTCAAAACGTTTTGGGGCAGTGCCACCTTGTGGTCAGAGGTTATAACAAAATTTACAAACATGCTAATAACTTTTGATTAAATTAGCCTAGTTTAATGAAACTGGTCATAATACAGTCATTGGCTCATGCCGAGAACATAGATACTAATTTTGCCATATTTGGTCAAACATCCTGTCCTCAATGTTCTTATTTGATCAAAACCTACTTTTTCAAACTCATCCTAGACCGTTTGTCCAATTTCCACCAAAATCGAATCGTATCATCTTCAGACTGTGTCAACAAAAAGTTAGGAATTTTGCATCAATAGATGAAACCGTTTTTGTAAACCGCAGTGACGAAGTTGAGCCATGATGCCAAAATGACTCTTGAGGCTGTATCTCTGCAATGCTTTGACATATTGGCATCAAACTTTGCATGTGTCATTGTTCTCTTATTCTGACCACACCACATACATTTCGTAACTGTGCCACCTATTGGTCAAAAGTGATAAACCATTAACTTATATTATCAGTGACTCAATATATGATATTTCAGCCATTTTGCCTAATCTTCTTAAACTGTATAATTGTTCATTGCTGCAGTTGGTCTGACACTCTCAGACTACAATGCATTTTCAGCCTTTTGCCTAAAATCATCTTAAAACGTGATTAATTTCTCATTGCTGCAGTTGATCTGACACTGCCAGCCATTTTGGCATGTCTTGTCTTCTTCTTTGCGCTTGGCCCCGGTATTGCTGCTTGCAGCTATATTTATTATTCATCTTCTTCTTCTTCTTCTTCTTCCGCCACGAAGTCTATGGCAGCCCATAGAACCGTATGATAAAAAGTTGTGAAATTTGGCACACTAATAGAGGACAGTCTGAAATGTCACCGTAGCAAATTTGGAGTCTCAAACTCAATCCCTCTAGCGCCACCATCAGTCCAAAATTTGACTCATGTTTATGCTAATAACTTTTGAACCATAAGGGCTAGAAACGAAATTCTTTTTTCCTCTGATTCCTTGGCTCAAGACGAATCGATTGCACCCTATGACGTCATTTTCCGTCATAAAAATTTTCCCGCCATTTTTAATTTTCCGAAAAACCTACTTTTGCGAACTCGTCCTAGACGGTTCATCCGATTTGCACGAAAATTGAACCAGATCATCTTCAGACCATGCTGACAAAAAATCTTGCAAATCAAGTTGATTCGTCAAATCATTTGCGATAAACGCGCAAACAAATTTTACGTAGCGCTTGCAAAAGCACTCTTAAGGCAATATCTCCGCAACGCTTTATCGTATTCAAACCAAACTTGGTACTTG
This sequence comes from Gobio gobio, assembly GCF_949357685.1. NCBI lineage: Eukaryota > Metazoa > Chordata > Actinopteri > Cypriniformes > Gobionidae > Gobio > Gobio gobio. The sequence goes on along the minus strand of NW_027645713.1, from coordinate 179,752 downwards.
TCATCACAAGTATGACTTGAGGCAACATGCAGTGTTTCGGCGCAGCGCCACCTACTGGTCCGGAGATACAAAAAATGGCTGTTTTTGCTTATAACTTTTGAACCGTTTGTCCAAAAATCATAAAAGTGGTCTCGTTACATTCAGGACGGCATGCCGAGTCGTCTGATATTCAATTTTACCATATCAGTCATTTTGGCTGTCGGCCATTTTGAATTATGTGCTAAAATGCTATATTTTACAAATGCATTAGTGTATTGTTACTAAACTCGGTACGTGACTTCCACTCCATGCCCTGAAGGTACTCAAAAAGTTTTGGAGCAGTGCCACCTTGTGGTCAAAAGTTATAACAAACTTGAAAAAAATGCTAATAACTTTTGATTTAATTAGCTTAGTATAATGAAACTGGTCATAATACATTAATTGGCTCATGCCGATTCAATTGCACCCTATGACGTCATTTTCGGTCATGACAATTTCCCCGCCATATTTAATTTTCCAAAAAACCTACTTTTGCGAACTCGTCCTAGACGGTTCATCTGATTTGCACGAAAATTGAACCAGATCATCTTCAGACCATGCTGACAAAAAATCTTGCAAATCAAGTTGATTTGTCAAATCATTTGCGATAAACGTGCACACAAATTTTACGTAAAGGTTGCAAAAACACTCTTAAGGCAATATCTCCACAACGCTTATTCGTATTCAAACCAAACTTGGTACATGTCATCACAAGCATGACTTGAGGCAACATACAGCGTTTCGGCGCAGCGCCACCTACTGGTCCGGAGATACGAAAAATTGCTATTTTTGCTTATAACTTCTGAACTGTTTGTCCAAAAATCATAAAAGTGGTCTCGTTACATTCAGGACGGCATGCCGAGTCGTCTGATATTCAATTTTACCATATCGGCCATTTTGGCTGTCGGCCATTTTGAATTTTGTCAAAAAATGCTATATTTTACAAATGCATTAGTATATTGTTACTAAACTCGGTATGTGACTTCCTTGCTATGCCCTGAAGGTACTCAAAAAGTTTTAGGGCAGTGCCACCTTGTGGTCAAAAGATATAACAAACTTGACAAAAATGCTAATAACTTTTGATTAAATTAGCCTAGTATATTGAAACTGGTCATAATAGAGTCATTGGCTCATGCCGATTCAATTGCAACCTATGATGTCATTTTCGGTCATGATAATTTCCCCGCCATTTTTAATTTTCCAAAAAACCTACTTTTACGAACTCGTCCTAGACGGTTTGTCCGATTTGCACGAAAATTGAACCAGATCATCTTCAGACCATGCTGACAAAAAATCTTGCAAATCAAGTTGATTTGTCAAATCGTTTTCGATAAACGCGCACACAAATTTTGCGTAGCGGTTGCAAAAACACTCATAAGCCTATATCTCCACAACGCTTTATCGTATTCAAACCAATCTTGGTATATGTCATCACAAGCATGACCTGAAGCAACATGCAGCGTTTCGGCGCAGCGCCACCTACTGGTCCGGAGATACAAAAAATGGCTATTTTTGCTTATAACTTTTGAACTGTTTGTCCAAAAATCATGTCTTCCGCACCATGCTTTGAAGGTACTCAAAACGTTTTGGGGCAGTGCCACCTTGTGGTCAGAGGTTATAACAAAATTTACAAACATGCTAATAACTTTTGATTAAATTAGCCTAGTTTAATGAAACTGGTCATAATACAGTTATTGGCTTATGCCGAGAACAGAGATACTAATTTTTCCATATTTGGTCAAACATCCTGTCCTCAATGTTCTTATTTGATCAAAACCTACTTTTTCAAACTCATCCTAGACCGTTTGTCCAATTTCCACCAAAATCGAATCGTATCATCTTCAGACTGTGTCAACAAAAAGTTAGGGATTTTGCATCAATAGATGAAACCGTTTTTGTAAACCGCAGCGACGAAGTTGAGCCATTATGCCAAAATTACTCTTGAGGCTGTACCTCTGCAATGCTTTGACATATTGGCATCAAACTTTGCATGTGTCATTGTTCCCTTATTCTGACCACACCACATCAATTTCGTATCTGTGCCACCTATTGGTCAAAAGTGATAAACCATTAACTTACATTATCAGTGACTCAATATATGATATTTCAGCCATTTTGCCTAATCTTCTTAAACTGTATAATTGTTAATTGTTGCAGTTGGTCTGACACTCTCAGACTACAATGCATTTTCAGCCTTTTGCTTAAAATCATCTTAAAACGTGATTAATTGCTCATTTCTCCAGTTGATCTGACACTGCCAGCATTTTGGCATGTCTTGTCTTCTTCTTTGCGCTTGGCCCCGGTATTGCTGCTTGCAGCTATATTTCATCTTCTTCTTCTTCTTCTTCTTCCGCCACGAAGTCTATGGCAGCCCATAGAACCGTATGGTAAAAAGTTGTGAAATTTGGCACACTAATAGAGGACAGTCTGAAATGTCACCGTAGCAAATTTGGAGTCTCAAACTCAATCCCTCTAGCGCCACCATCAGTCCAAAATTTGACTCATGTTTATGCTAATAACTTTTGAACCATAAGGGCTAGAAACAAAATTCTTTTATCCTCTGATTCCTTGGCTCAAGACGATTCCATTGCTCCCTATGACGTCATTTTCCGTCATAAAAATTTTCCCGCCATTTTGAATTTTCCAAAAAACCTACTTTTACGAACTCGTCCTAGACGGTTCATCCGATTTGCACGAAAATTGAACCAGATCATCTTCAGACCATGCTGACAGAAAATCTTGCAAATCAAGTTGATTCGTCAAATCATTTGCGATAAACGCGCAAACAAATTTTACGTAGCGGTTGCAAAAACACTCTTAAGGCAATATCTCCGCAACGCTTTATCGTATTCAAACCAAACTTGGTACATGTCATCACAAGCATGACTTGAGGCAACATACAGCGTTTCGGCGCAGCGCCACCTACTGGTCCGGAGATACGAAAAATTGCAATTTTTGCTTATAACTTCTGAACTGTTTGTCCAAAAATCATAAAAGTGGTCTCGTTAGATTCAGGACGGCATGCCGAGTCGTCTGATATTCAATTTTACCATATCGGCCATTTTGGCTGTCGGCCATTTTGAATTTTGTCAAAAAATGCTATATTTTACAAATGCATTAGTATATTGTTACTAAACTCGGTATGTGACTTCCTTGCTATGCCCTGAATGTACTCAAAAAGTTTTAGGGCAGTGCCACCTTGTGGTCAAAGGTTATAACAAAATTTACAAAAATGCTAATAACTTTTGATTAAATTAGCTTAGTTTAATGAAACTGGTCATAATACATTCATTGGCTCATGCCGATTCAATTGCACCCTATGACGTTATTTTCGGTCATGATAATTTCCCCGCCATTTTTAATTTTCCAAAAAACCTACTTTTGCAAACTCGTCCTAGACGGTTTGTCCGATTTGCACAGAAATTGAACCATATCATCTTCAGACCATGCTGACAAAAAATCTTGCAAATCAAGTTGATTTGTCTAATCGTTTTCGATAAACGCGCACACAAATTTTGCGTAGCGGTTGCAAAAACACTCATAAGGCAATATCTCCGCAATGCTTTATCGTATTCAAACCAATCTTGGTACATGTCATCAAAAGCATGACCTGAGGCAACATGCTGCGTTTCGGCGCAGTGCCACCTACTGGTCCGGAGATACAAAGAATGGATATTTTTGCTTTTATCATTTTTTTAACCGTTTGTCCAAAAATCATAAAAGTTGTCTCATTAGATTCAGGACGGCATGCCGAGTCGTCTGATATTCAATTTTACCATATCGGCCATTTTGGCTGTCGGCCATTTTGAATTATGCGCTAAAATACTATATTTTACAAACGCATTAGTCTATCGTTACGAAACTTGGTATGGGTCTTCCGCACCATGCTTTGAAGGTACTCAAAAAGTTTTGGGGTAGTGCCACCTTGTGGTCAAAGGTTATAACAAAATTTACAAAAATGCTAATAACTTTTGATTAAATTAGCCTAGTTTAATGAAACTGGTCGTAATACATTTATTGGCTCATGCCGAGAACATAGATTCTAATTTTGCCATATTTGGTCAAACATCCTGTCCTCAATGTTCTTATTTGATCAAAACCTACTTTTTCAAACTCATCCTAGACCGTTTGTCCAATTTCAACCAAAATCGAATCGTATCATCTTCAGACTGTGTCAACAAAAAGTTAGGGATTTTGCATCTATAGATGAAACCGTTTTTGTAAACCACAGCGACGAATTTGAGGCATGATGCCAAAATGACTCTTGAGGCTGTATCTCTGCAAAGCTTTCACATATTGGCATCAAACTTTGCATGTGTCATTGTTCCCTTATTCTGACCACACCACATACATTTCGTAACTGTGCCACCTATTGGTCAAAAGTGATAAACCATTAATTTATATTATCAGTGACTCTATTTATGATATTTCAGCCATTTTGCCTAATCTTCTTAAACTGTATAATTGTTCATTGTTGCAGTTGGTCTGACACTCTCAGACTACAATGCATTTTCAGCCTCTTGCCTAAAATCATCTTAAAACGTGATTAATTGCTCATTGCTGCAGTTGATCTGACACTGCCAGCCATTTTGGCATGTCTTGTCTTCTTCTTTGCGCTTGGCCCCGGTATTGCTGCTTGCAGCTATATTTAGGGGCCAAGCACCAAAGGTGCGAAGGCACCTATTGAAACCGTTCCCGTCTTTTTTTCTTCCGCCATGGGAGTCTATGGCAGCCCATAGAACCGTATGGTAAAAAGTTGTGAAATTTGGCACACTAATAGAGGATGGTCTGGTATGTCACCATGGAAATTTTGGTGTCTCTATCTCAATCCCTCTAGCGCCACCACCTGTCCAAATGTGTACTCATGTTTATGCTAATAACTTTTGAACCGTAAGGGCTAGAAACGAAATTCTTTTTTCCTCTAATTTCTGAGCTTGTGCCAATTCGATTGCACCCTATGACGTCATTTTCCATCTTGGATATTTCCCCGCCATTTTCAATTAACCGGAAAACCTACTTTTGCGAACTCGTCCTAGACGGTTCATCCGATTTGCACGAGAATTGAACCAGATCATCTTCAGACAATATTGACAAAAAATCTTGCAAATCAAGTTGATTCGTCTAATCGTTTTTGATAAACGCGCGAACAAATTTTACATAACGTTTGCAAAAACACACTTAAGGCAATATCTCCGCAACGCTTTATCGTGTTCAAACCAAACTTGGTACATGTCATCATAAGCATGACTCGAGGCTACATGCAGCGTTTCGGCGCTGTGCCACCTACTGGTCTGGAGATACGAAAAATGGCTATTTTAGCTTTTCTTTGCTGAACCGTTTGTCCAAATATCATAAAAGGGGCCTCGTTAGATTCGGGACGTTATGCCGAGTCGACGGATATCCAATTTTACCATATCGGCCATTTTGGCTGTCGGCCATCTTGAATTATGTGCTAAAATGCTGTATTTTATCAACGCATGAACGGTTTGTTACAAAACTCGGTATGGGTCATCACCACGATACCCCAAAGTAGCCTGACAAGTTTCTAAACAGCGCCACCTAGTGGAGATTTTTTTTAAAAAATGCTCAGAACTTTGGGTGTGGTTGACTTGTTTTCACGAAACTCATCTCATTGGACTCCTGAATCGTTGCCGAGTCCAACGATACCACACTTGCCAGGTTTCGCCGTATGGTTTGTGCACCGTTGTAATTTAGCGCTTAAAACTTTTTTGCCGATATCTTCGAAACCGCTAGTCCGATCGAGACGAAACCAGCGTCAGAAGTTCGGAAACATAGGTCGTTAGGCACAATCGCGAGCCCAAATGTCAAAATATTGATAGTAAGGGGTAGTAAAATCCAATCAAAGTCAGGTGTCAGGCTGAAACCCTATTGTAACTGTTCATTTTCCCATGATGCATCATTCTCCAGCTAAAACTGATCGGGCAGACCAAACCGTAAGTTGTAGAGACTTGAAACTTGCAGGGCTGGTAGTACTCACAACGACTACTGACGTCACCGAAGCCCGCCCCGATCGGCCTGACGGGGGCGCTACAGCGATCAAAAGTACGAAATGGCGATCAAAAGTACGAAACGGCTCATAACTCCTCAACCGTAAGGCGTAGCCTCGAGTGCCTTATATCGCTGGAATCCTTGGCTCAAGGCGGACAAAATGCATGCCTCGGATTTGCTCGTCAGAGTGGGAAAAATCTTGGCTATTTGGGATTTTTTGCAAAAACCTACTTTTGCAAACTAGTCCTAGGTTATTGGCCCGACCGGAACCAAACCACCGCAGCGAGATTCTCTGGAGTCTGATTGTCAAAGGTTATAAAAAAAAAGTGGAAATTTGGGTTCACGGTCCCTAAGGGCTGCCAAAACGTTGGAAGGGGGAGGAGCCACTTGGACTAAATTGGCTATAACTCGTGAACGGAACGAGGTATTTTCACCAAACTCAGCATGCATATGTAAGAGCTCGTTCTGTGGCCGCATGAAAAAGGACGTGCCGATTGGCCACTTGGTGGCGCTATAACGGTTAAAAAGGGGTCACAATGATGTATTTCTATGGAAAATCCCATTAAATGCCTGAAAGCGGCCCTCTTCCTGCCTGATTTGCATACAGCTTCACGAAATCACGCGTGCGCATGCGTCACGTGACCCTAAAGAGGCTTGCAGACTTTTATGGCCGCCGTGGCGCTTTAACTGTTATAAAGGTGAAAAAAATGCTCTATATTATCCTATGCAAAATGACATTTAAATGACTAAAAATTGCCTGCTCTGCGCAGAACTTCACCAAATCGGCTGAGCATGTGCGTCGCATTATTGTAAAGACGCGTGCAAACTTTGACGGAGATCGGGCCATCAGTAGAGGCATACCAGTTTAAAAGGTAAAAAAAAACACACCACTTTTCCATGATAAATGAGCTGAAAATGCAAAAATTGACCTTTGACCTCTCCGATGCACATGTCACCAGGCTTGATAAAGTTTTTGCAACCAGCAGCTCAAAAATCAAGTGCTCAGACCCTATAGTCTTTTTTTTATAGGCCTTTTTAGACCCTTTTTATGCCCTTTTTATTAGGGGCCAAGCACCAAAGGTGCGAAGGCACCTATTGAAACCGTTCCCGTCTTTTTTTCTTCCGCCATGGGAGTCTATGGCAGCCCATAGAACCGTATGGTAAAAAGTTGTGAAATTTGGCACACTAATAGAGGATGGTCTGGTATGTCACCATGGAAATTTTGGTGTCTCTATCTCAATCCCTCTAGCGCCACCACCTGTCCAAATGTGTACTCATGTTTATGCTAATAACTTTTGAACCGTAAGGGCTAGAAACGAAATTCTTTTTTCCTCTAATTTCTGAGCTTGTGCCAATTCGATTGCACCCTATGACGTCATTTTCCATCTTGGATATTTCCCCGCCATTTTCAATTAACCGGAAAACCTACTTTTGCGAACTCGTCCTAGACGGTTCATCCGATTTGCACGAGAATTGAACCAGATCATCTTCAGACAATATTGACAAAAAATCTTGCAAATCAAGTTGATTCGTCTAATCGTTTTTGATAAACGCGCGAACAAATTTTACATAACGTTTGCAAAAACACACTTAAGGCAATATCTCCGCAACGCTTTATCGTGTTCAAACCAAACTTGGTACATGTCATCATAAGCATGACTCGAGGCTACATGCAGCGTTTCGGCGCTGTGCCACCTACTGGTCTGGAGATACGAAAAATGGCTATTTTAGCTTTTCTTTGCTGAACCGTTTGTCCAAATATCATAAAAGGGGCCTCGTTAGATTCGGGACGTTATGCCGAGTCGACGGATATCCAATTTTACCATATCGGCCATTTTGGCTGTCGGCCATCTTGAATTATGTGCTAAAATGCTGTATTTTATCAACGCATGAACGGTTTGTTACAAAACTCGGTATGGGTCATCACCACGATACCCCAAAGTAGCCTGACAAGTTTCTAAACAGCGCCACCTAGTGGAGATTTTTTTTAAAAAATGCTCAGAACTTTGGGTGTGGTTGACTTGTTTTCACGAAACTCATCTCATTGGACTCCTGAATCGTTGCCGAGTCCAACGATACCACACTTGCCAGGTTTCGCCGTATGGTTTGTGCACCGTTGTAATTTAGCGCTTAAAACTTTTTTGCCGATATCTTCGAAACCGCTAGTCCGATCGAGACGAAACCAGCGTCAGAAGTTCGGAAACATAGGTCGTTAGGCACAATCGCGAGCCCAAATGTCAAAATATTGATAGTAAGGGGTAGTAAAATCCAATCAAAGTCAGGTGTCAGGCTGAAACCCTATTGTAACTGTTCATTTTCCCATGATGCATCATTCTCCAGCTAAAACTGATCGGGCAGACCAAACCGTAAGTTGTAGAGACTTGAAACTTGCAGGGCTGGTAGTACTCACAACGACTACTGACGTCACCGAAGCCCGCCCCGATCGGCCTGACGGGGGCGCTACAGCGATCAAAAGTACGAAATGGCGATCAAAAGTACGAAACGGCTCATAACTCCTCAACCGTAAGGCGTAGCCTCGAGTGCCTTATATCGCTGGAATCCTTGGCTCAAGGCGGACAAAATGCATGCCTCGGATTTGCTCGTCAGAGTGGGAAAAATCTTGGCTATTTGGGATTTTTTGCAAAAACCTACTTTTGCAAACTAGTCCTAGGTTATTGGCCCGACCGGAACCAAACCAGCGCAGCGAGATTCTCTGGAGTCTGATTGTCAAAGGTTATAAAAAAAAAGTGGAAATTTGGGTTCACGGTCCCTAAGGGCTGCCAAAACGTTGGAAGGGGGAGGAGCCACTTGGACTAAATTGGCTATAACTCGTGAACGGAACGAGGTATTTTCACCAAACTCAGCATGCATATGTAAGAGCTCGTTCTGTGGCCGCATGAAAAAGGACGTGCCGATTGGCCACTTGGTGGCGCTATAACGGTTAAAAAGGGGTCACAATGATGTATTTCTATGGAAAATCCCATTAAATGCCTGAAAGCGGCCCTCTTCCTGCCTGATTTGCATACAGCTTCACGAAATCACGCGTGCGCATGCGTCACGTGACCCTAAAGAGGCTTGCAGACTTTTATGGCCGCCGTGGCGCTTTAACTGTTATAAAGGTGAAAAAAATGCTCTATATTATCCTATGCAAAATGACATTTAAATGACTAAAAATTGCCTGCTCTGCGCAGAACTTCACCAAATCGGCTGAGCATGTGCGTCGCATTATTGTAAAGACGCGTGCAAACTTTGACGGAGATCGGGCCATCAGTAGAGGCATACCAGTTTAAAAGGTAAAAAAAAACACACCACTTTTCCATGATAAATGAGCTGAAAATGCAAAAATTGACCTTTGACCTCTCCGATGCACATGTCACCAGGCTTGATAAAGTTTTTGCAACCAGCAGCTCAAAAATCAAGTGCTCAGACCCTATAGTCTTTTTTTTATAGGCCTTTTTAGACCCTTTTTATGCCCTTTTTATTAGGGGCCAAGCACCAAAGGTGCGAAGGCACCTATTGAAACCGTTCCCGTCTTTTTTTCTTCCGCCATGGGAGTCTATGGCAGCCCATAGAACCGTATGGTAAAAAGTTGTGAAATTTGGCACACTAATAGAGGATGGTCTGGTATGTCACCATGGAAATTTTGGTGTCTCTATCTCAATCCCTCTAGCGCCACCACCTGTCCAAATGTGTACTCATGTTTATGCTAATAACTTTTGAACCGTAAGGGCTAGAAACGAAATTCTTTTTTCCTCTAATTTCTGAGCTTGTGCCAATTCGATTGCACCCTATGACGTCATTTTCCATCTTGGATATTTCCCCGCCATTTTCAATTAACCGGAAAACCTACTTTTGCGAACTCGTCCTAGACGGTTCATCCGATTTGCACGAGAATTGAACCAGATCATCTTCAGACAATATTGACAAAAAATCTTGCAAATCAAGTTGATTCGTCTAATCGTTTTTGATAAACGCGCGAACAAATTTTACATAACGTTTGCAAAAACACACTTAAGGCAATATCTCCGCAACGCTTTATCGTGTTCAAACCAAACTTGGTACATGTCATCATAAGCATGACTCGAGGCTACATGCAGCGTTTCGGCGCTGTGCCACCTACTGGTCTGGAGATACGAAAAATGGCTATTTTAGCTTTTCTTTGCTGAACCGTTTGTCCAAATATCATAAAAGGGGCCTCGTTAGATTCGGGACGTTATGCCGAGTCGACGGATATCCAATTTTACCATATCGGCCATTTTGGCTGTCGGCCATCTTGAATTATGTGCTAAAATGCTGTATTTTATCAACGCATGAACGGTTTGTTACAAAACTCGGTATGGGTCATCACCACGATACCCCAAAGTAGCCTGACAAGTTTCTAAACAGCGCCACCTAGTGGAGATTTTTTTTAAAAAATGCTCAGAACTTTGGGTGTGGTTGACTTGTTTTCACGAAACTCATCTCATTGGACTCCTGAATCGTTGCCGAGTCCAACGATACCACACTTGCCAGGTTTCGCCGTATGGTTTGTGCACCGTTGTAATTTAGCGCTTAAAACTTTTTTGCCGATATCTTCGAAACCGCTAGTCCGATCGAGACGAAACCAGCGTCAGAAGTTCGGAAACATAGGTCGTTAGGCACAATCGCGAGCCCAAATGTCAAAATATTGATAGTAAGGGGTAGTAAAATCCAATCAAAGTCAGGTGTCAGGCTGAAACCCTATTGTAACTGTTCATTTTCCCATGATGCATCATTCTCCAGCTAAAACTGATCGGGCAGACCAAACCGTAAGTTGTAGAGACTTGAAACTTGCAGGGCTGGTAGTACTCACAACGACTACTGACGTCACCGAAGCCCGCCCCGATCGGCCTGACGGGGGCGCTACAGCGATCAAAAGTACGAAATGGCGATCAAAAGTACGAAACGGCTCATAACTCCTCAACCGTAAGGCGTAGCCTCGAGTGCCTTATATCGCTGGAATCCTTGGCTCAAGGCGGACAAAATGCATGCCTCGGATTTGCTCGTCAGAGTGGGAAAAATCTTGGCTATTTGGGATTTTTTGCAAAAACCTACTTTTGCAAACTAGTCCTAGGTTATTGGCCCGACCGGAACCAAACCAGCGCAGCGAGATTCTCTGGAGTCTGATTGTCAAAGGTTATAAAAAAAAAGTGGAAATTTGGGTTCACGGTCCCTAAGGGCTGCCAAAACGTTGGAAGGGGGAGGAGCCACTTGGACTAAATTGGCTATAACTCGTGAACGGAACGAGGTATTTTCACCAAACTCAGCATGCATATGTAAGAGCTCGTTTTGTGGCCGCATGAAAAAGGACGTGCCGATTGGCCACTTGGTGGCGCTATAACGGTTAAAAAGGGGTCACAATGATGTATTTCTATGGAAAATCCCATTAAATGCCTGAAAGCGGCCCTCTTCCTGCCTGATTTGCATACAGCTTCACGAAATCACGCGTGCGCATGCGTCACGTGACCCTAAAGAGGCTTGCAGACTTTTATGGCCGCCGTGGCGCTTTAACTGTTATAAAGGTGAAAAAAATGCTCTATATTATCCTATGCAAAATGACATTTAAATGACTAAAAATTGCCTGCTCTGCGCAGAACTTCACCAAATCGGCTGAGCATGTGCGTCGCATTATTGTAAAGACGCGTGCAAACTTTGACGGAGATCGGGCCATCAGTAGAGGCATACCAGTTTAAAAGGTAAAAAAAAACACACCACTTTTCCATGATAAATGAGCTGAAAATGCAAAAATTGACCTTTGACCTCTCCGATGCACATGTCACCAGGCTTGATAAAGTTTTTGCAACCAGCAGCTCAAAAATCAAGTGCTCAGACCCTATAGTCTTTTTTTTATAGGCCTTTTTAGACCCTTTTTATGCCCTTTTTATTAGGGGCCAAGCACCAAAGGTGCGAAGGCACCTATTGAAACCGTTCCCGTCTTTTTTTCTTCCGCCATGGGAGTCTATGGCAGCCCATAGAACCGTATGGTAAAAAGTTGTGAAATTTGGCACACTAATAGAGGATGGTCTGGTATGTCACCATGGAAATTTTGGTGTCTCTATCTCAATCCCTCTAGCGCCACCACCTGTCCAAATGTGTACTCATGTTTATGCTAATAACTTTTGAACCGTAAGGGCTAGAAACGAAATTCTTTTTTCCTCTAATTTCTGAGCTTGTGCCAATTCGATTGCACCCTATGACGTCATTTTCCATCTTGGATATTTCCCCGCCATTTTCAATTAACCGGAAAACCTACTTTTGCGAACTCGTCCTAGACGGTTCATCCGATTTGCACGAGAATTGAACCAGATCATCTTCAGACAATATTGACAAAAAATCTTGCAAATCAAGTTGATTCGTCTAATCGTTTTTGATAAACGCGCGAACAAATTTTACATAACGTTTGCAAAAACACACTTAAGGCAATATCTCCGCAACGCTTTATCGTGTTCAAACCAAACTTGGTACATGTCATCATAAGCATGACTCGAGGCTACATGCAGCGTTTCGGCGCTGTGCCACCTACTGGTCTGGAGATACGAAAAATGGCTATTTTAGCTTTTCTTTGCTGAACCGTTTGTCCAAATATCATAAAAGGGGCCTCGTTAGATTCGGGACGTTATGCCGAGTCGACGGATATCCAATTTTACCATATCGGCCATTTTGGCTGTCGGCCATCTTGAATTATGTGCTAAAATGCTGTATTTTATCAACGCATGAACGGTTTGTTACAAAACTCGGTATGGGTCATCACCACGATACCCCAAAGTAGCCTGACAAGTTTCTAAACAGCGCCACCTAGTGGAGATTTTTTTTTAAAAATGCTCAGAACTTTGGGTGTGGTTGACTTGTTTTCACGAAACTCATCTCATTGGACTCCTGAATCGTTGCCGAGTCCAACGATACCACACTTGCCAGGTTTCGCCGTATGGTTTGTGCACCGTTGTAATTTAGCGCTTAAAACTTTTTTGCCGATATCTTCGAAACCGCTAGTCCGATCGAGACGAAACCAGCGTCAGAAGTTCGGAAACATAGGTCGTTAGGCACAATCGCGAGCCCAAATGTCAAAATATTGATAGTAAGGGGTAGTAAAATCCAATCAAAGTCAGGTGTCAGGCTGAAACCCTATTGTAACTGTTCATTTTCCCATGATGCATCATTCTCCAGCTAAAACTGATCGGGCAGACCAAACCGTAAGTTGTAGAGACTTGAAACTTGCAGGGCTGGTAGTACTCACAACGACTACTGACGTCACCGAAGCCCGCCCCGATCGGCCTGACGGGGGCGCTACAGCGATCAAAAGTACGAAATGGCGATCAAAAGTACGAAACGGCTCATAACTCCTCAACCGTAAGGCGTAGCCTCGAGTGCCTTATATCGCTGGAATCCTTGGCTCAAGGCGGACAAAATGCATGCCTCGGATTTGCTCGTCAGAGTGGGAAAAATCTTGGCTATTTGGGATTTTTTGCAAAAACCTACTTTTGCAAACTAGTCCTAGGTTATTGGCCCGACCGGAACCAAACCACCGCAGCGAGATTCTCTGGAGTCTGATTGTCAAAGGTTATAAAAAAAAAGTGGAAATTTGGGTTCACGGTCCCTAAGGGCTGCCAAAACGTTGGAAGGGGGAGGAGCCACTTGGACTAAATTGGCTATAACTCGTGAACGGAACGAGGTATTTTCACCAAACTCAGCATGCATATGTAAGAGCTCGTTCTGTGGCCGCATGAAAAAGGACGTGCCGATTGGCCACTTGGTGGCGCTATAACGGTTAAAAAGGGGTCACAATGATGTATTTCTATGGAAAATCCCATTAAATGCCTGAAAGCGGCCCTCTTCCTGCCTGATTTGCATACAGCTTCACGAAATCACGCGTGCGCATGCGTCACGTGACCCTAAAGAGGCTTGCAGACTTTTATGGCCGCCGTGGCGCTTTAACTGTTATAAAGGTGAAAAAAATGCTCTATATTATCCTATGCAAAATGACATTTAAATGACTAAAAATTGCCTGCTCTGCGCAGAACTTCACCAAATCGGCTGAGCATGTGCGTCGCATTATTGTAAAGACGCGTGCAAACTTTGACGGAGATCGGGCCATCAGTAGAGGCATACCAGTTTAAAAGGTAAAAAAAAACACACCACTTTTCCATGATAAATGAGCTGAAAATGCAAAAATTGACCTTTGACCTCTCCGATGCACATGTCACCAGGCTTGATAAAGTTTTTGCAACCAGCAGCTCAAAAATCAAGTGCTCAGACCCTATAGTCTTTTTTTTATAGGCCTTTTTAGACCCTTTTTATGCCCTTTTTATTAGGGGCCAAGCACCAAAGGTGCGAAGGCACCTATTGAAACCGTTCCCGTCTTTTTTTCTTCCGCCATGGGAGTCTATGGCAGCCCATAGAACCGTATGGTAAAAAGTTGTGAAATTTGGCACACTAATAGAGGATGGTCTGGTATGTCACCATGGAAATTTTGGTGTCTCTATCTCAATCCCTCTAGCGCCACCACCTGTCCAAATGTGTACTCATGTTTATGCTAATAACTTTTGAACCGTAAGGGCTAGAAACGAAATTCTTTTTTCCTCTAATTTCTGAGCTTGTGCCAATTCGATTGCACCCTATGACGTCATTTTCCATCTTGGATATTTCCCCGCCATTTTCAATTAACCGGAAAACCTACTTTTGCGAACTCGTCCTAGACGGTTCATCCGATTTGCACGAGAATTGAACCAGATCATCTTCAGACAATATTGACAAAAAATCTTGCAAATCAAGTTGATTCGTCTAATCGTTTTTGATAAACGCGCGAACAAATTTTACATAACGTTTGCAAAAACACACTTAAGGCAATATCTCCGCAACGCTTTATCGTGTTCAAACCAAACTTGGTACATGTCATCATAAGCATGACTCGAGGCTACATGCAGCGTTTCGGCGCTGTGCCACCTACTGGTCTGGAGATACGAAAAATGGCTATTTTAGCTTTTCTTTGCTGAACCGTTTGTCCAAATATCATAAAAGGGGCCTCGTTAGATTCGGGACGTTATGCCGAGTCGACGGATATCCAATTTTACCATATCGGCCATTTTGGCTGTCGGCCATCTTGAATTATGTGCTAAAATGCTGTATTTTATCAACGCATGAACGGTTTGTTACAAAACTCGGTATGGGTCATCACCACGATACCCCAAAGTAGCCTGACAAGTTTCTAAACAGCGCCACCTAGTGGAGATTTTTTTTTAAAAATGCTCAGAACTTTGGGTGTGGTTGACTTGTTTTCACGAAACTCATCTCATTGGACTCCTGAATCGTTGCCGAGTCCAACGATACCACACTTGCCAGGTTTCGCCGTATGGTTTGTGCACCGTTGTAATTTAGCGCTTAAAACTTTTTTGCCGATATCTTCGAAACCGCTAGTCCGATCGAGACGAAACCAGCGTCAGAAGTTCGGAAACATAGGTCGTTAGGCACAATCGCGAGCCCAAATGTCAAAATATTGATAGTAAGGGGTAGTAAAATCCAATCAAAGTCAGGTGTCAGGCTGAAACCCTATTGTAACTGTTCATTTTCCCATGATGCATCATTCTCCAGCTAAAACTGATCGGGCAGACCAAACCGTAAGTTGTAGAGACTTGAAACTTGCAGGGCTGGTAGTACTCACAACGACTACTGACGTCACCGAAGCCCGCCCCGATCGGCCTGACGGGGGCGCTACAGCGATCAAAAGTACGAAATGGCGATCAAAAGTACGAAACGGCTCATAACTCCTCAACCGTAAGGCGTAGCCTCGAGTGCCTTATATCGCTGGAATCCTTGGCTCAAGGCGGACAAAATGCATGCCTCGGATTTGCTCGTCAGAGTGGGAAAAATCTTGGCTATTTGGGATTTTTTGCAAAAACCTACTTTTGCAAACTAGTCCTAGGTTATTGGCCCGACCGGAACCAAACCACCGCAGCGAGATTCTCTGGAGTCTGATTGTCAAAGGTTATAAAAAAAAAGTGGAAATTTGGGTTCACGGTCCCTAAGGGCTGCCAAAACGTTGGAAGGGGGAGGAGCCACTTGGACTAAATTGGCTATAACTCGTGAACGGAACGAGGTATTTTCACCAAACTCAGCATGCATATGTAAGAGCTCGTTCTGTGGCCGCATGAAAAAGGACGTGCCGATTGGCCACTTGGTGGCGCTATAACGGTTAAAAAGGGGTCACAATGATGTATTTCTATGGAAAATCCCATTAAATGCCTGAAAGCGGCCCTCTTCCTGCCTGATTTGCATACAGCTTCACGAAATCACGCGTGCGCATGCGTCACGTGACCCTAAAGAGGCTTGCAGACTTTTATGGCCGCCGTGGCGCTTTAACTGTTATAAAGGTGAAAAAAATGCTCTATATTATCCTATGCAAAATGACATTTAAATGACTAAAAATTGCCTGCTCTGCGCAGAACTTCACCAAATCGGCTGAGCATGTGCGTCGCATTATTGTAAAGACGCGTGCAAACTTTGACGGAGATCGGGCCATCAGTAGAGGCATACCAGTTTAAAAGGTAAAAAAAAACACACCACTTTTCCATGATAAATGAGCTGAAAATGCAAAAATTGACCTTTGACCTCTCCGATGCACATGTCACCAGGCTTGATAAAGTTTTTGCAACCAGCAGCTCAAAAATCAAGTGCTCAGACCCTATAGTCTTTTTTTTATAGGCCTTTTTAGACCCTTTTTATGCCCTTTTTATTAGGGGCCAAGCACCAAAGGTGCGAAGGCACCTATTGAAACCGTTCCCGTCTTTTTTTCTTCCGCCATGGGAGTCTATGGCAGCCCATAGAACCGTATGGTAAAAAGTTGTGAAATTTGGCACACTAATAGAGGATGGTCTGGTATGTCACCATGGAAATTTTGGTGTCTCTATCTCAATCCCTCTAGCGCCACCACCTGTCCAAATGTGTACTCATGTTTATGCTAATAACTTTTGAACCGTAAGGGCTAGAAACGAAATTCTTTTTTCCTCTAATTTCTGAGCTTGTGCCAATTCGATTGCACCCTATGACGTCATTTTCCATCTTGGATATTTCCCCGCCATTTTCAATTAACCGGAAAACCTACTTTTGCGAACTCGTCCTAGACGGTTCATCCGATTTGCACGAGAATTGAACCAGATCATCTTCAGACAATATTGACAAAAAATCTTGCAAATCAAGTTGATTCGTCTAATCGTTTTTGATAAACGCGCGAACAAATTTTACATAACGTTTGCAAAAACACACTTAAGGCAATATCTCCGCAACGCTTTATCGTGTTCAAACCAAACTTGGTACATGTCATCATAAGCATGACTCGAGGCTACATGCAGCGTTTCGGCGCTGTGCCACCTACTGGTCTGGAGATACGAAAAATGGCTATTTTAGCTTTTCTTTGCTGAACCGTTTGTCCAAATATCATAAAAGGGGCCTCGTTAGATTCGGGACGTTATGCCGAGTCGACGGATATCCAATTTTACCATATCGGCCATTTTGGCTGTCGGCCATCTTGAATTATGTGCTAAAATGCTGTATTTTATCAACGCATGAACGGTTTGTTACAAAACTCGGTATGGGTCATCACCACGATACCCCAAAGTAGCCTGACAAGTTTCTAAACAGCGCCACCTAGTGGAGATTTTTTTTAAAAAATGCTCAGAACTTTGGGTGTGGTTGACTTGTTTTCACGAAACTCATCTCATTGGACTCCTGAATCGTTGCCGAGTCCAACGATACCACACTTGCCAGGTTTCGCCGTATGGTTTGTGCACCGTTGTAATTTAGCGCTTAAAACTTTTTTGCCGATATCTTCGAAACCGCTAGTCCGATCGAGACGAAACCAGCGTCAGAAGTTCGGAAACATAGGTCGTTAGGCACAATCGCGAGCCCAAATGTCAAAATATTGATAGTAAGGGGTAGTAAAATCCAATCAAAGTCAGGTGTCAGGCTGAAACCCTATTGTAACTGTTCATTTTCCCATGATGCATCATTCTCCAGCTAAAACTGATCGGGCAGACCAAACCGTAAGTTGTAGAGACTTGAAACTTGCAGGGCTGGTAGTACTCACAACGACTACTGACGTCACCGAAGCCCGCCCCGATCGGCCTGACGGGGGCGCTACAGCGATCAAAAGTACGAAATGGCGATCAAAAGTACGAAACGGCTCATAACTCCTCAACCGTAAGGCGTAGCCTCGAGTGCCTTATATCGCTGGAATCCTTGGCTCAAGGCGGACAAAATGCATGCCTCGGATTTGCTCGTCAGAGTGGGAAAAATCTTGGCTATTTGGGATTTTTTGCAAAAACCTACTTTTGCAAACTAGTCCTAGGTTATTGGCCCGACCGGAACCAAACCAGCGCAGCGAGATTCTCTGGAGTCTGATTGTCAAAGGTTATAAAAAAAAAGTGGAAATTTGGGTTCACGGTCCCTAAGGGCTGCCAAAACGTTGGAAGGGGGAGGAGCCACTTGGACTAAATTGGCTATAACTCGTGAACGGAACGAGGTATTTTCACCAAACTCAGCATGCATATGTAAGAGCTCGTTCTGTGGCCGCATGAAAAAGGACGTGCCGATTGGCCACTTGGTGGCGCTATAACGGTTAAAAAGGGGTCACAATGATGTATTTCTATGGAAAATCCCATTAAATGCCTGAAAGCGGCCCTCTTCCTGCCTGATTTGCATACAGCTTCACGAAATCACGCGTGCGCATGCGTCACGTGACCCTAAAGAGGCTTGCAGACTTTTATGGCCGCCGTGGCGCTTTAACTGTTATAAAGGTGAAAAAAATGCTCTATATTATCCTATGCAAAATGACATTTAAATGACTAAAAATTGCCTGCTCTGCGCAGAACTTCACCAAATCGGCTGAGCATGTGCGTCGCATTATTGTAAAGACGCGTGCAAACTTTGACGGAGATCGGGCCATCAGTAGAGGCATACCAGTTTAAAAGGTAAAAAAAAACACACCACTTTTCCATGATAAATGAGCTGAAAATGCAAAAATTGACCTTTGACCTCTCCGATGCACATGTCACCAGGCTTGATAAAGTTTTTGCAACCAGCAGCTCAAAAATCAAGTGCTCAGACCCTATAGTCTTTTTTTTATAGGCCTTTTTAGACCCTTTTTATGCCCTTTTTATTAGGGGCCAAGCACCAAAGGTGCGAAGGCACCTATTGAAACCGTTCCCGTCTTTTTTTCTTCCGCCATGGGAGTCTATGGCAGCCCATAGAACCGTATGGTAAAAAGTTGTGAAATTTGGCACACTAATAGAGGATGGTCTGGTATGTCACCATGGAAATTTTGGTGTCTCTATCTCAATCCCTCTAGCGCCACCACCTGTCCAAATGTGTACTCATGTTTATGCTAATAACTTTTGAACCGTAAGGGCTAGAAACGAAATTCTTTTTTCCTCTAATTTCTGAGCTTGTGCCAATTCGATTGCACCCTATGACGTCATTTTCCATCTTGGATATTTCCCCGCCATTTTCAATTAACCGGAAAACCTACTTTTGCGAACTCGTCCTAGACGGTTCATCCGATTTGCACGAGAATTGAACCAGATCATCTTCAGACAATATTGACAAAAAATCTTGCAAATCAAGTTGATTCGTCTAATCGTTTTTGATAAACGCGCGAACAAATTTTACATAACGTTTGCAAAAACACACTTAAGGCAATATCTCCGCAACGCTTTATCGTGTTCAAACCAAACTTGGTACATGTCATCATAAGCATGACTCGAGGCTACATGCAGCGTTTCGGCGCTGTGCCACCTACTGGTCTGGAGATACGAAAAATGGCTATTTTAGCTTTTCTTTGCTGAACCGTTTGTCCAAATATCATAAAAGGGGCCTCGTTAGATTCGGGACGTTATGCCGAGTCGACGGATATCCAATTTTACCATATCGGCCATTTTGGCTGTCGGCCATCTTGAATTATGTGCTAAAATGCTGTATTTTATCAACGCATGAACGGTTTGTTACAAAACTCGGTATGGGTCATCACCACGATACCCCAAAGTAGCCTGACAAGTTTCTAAACAGCGCCACCTAGTGGAGATTTTTTTTAAAAAATGCTCAGAACTTTGGGTGTGGTTGACTTGTTTTCACGAAACTCATCTCATTGGACTCCTGAATCGTTGCCGAGTCCAACGATACCACACTTGCCAGGTTTCGCCGTATGGTTTGTGCACCGTTGTAATTTAGCGCTTAAAACTTTTTTGCCGATATCTTCGAAACCGCTAGTCCGATCGAGACGAAACCAGCGTCAGAAGTTCGGAAACATAGGTCGTTAGGCACAATCGCGAGCCCAAATGTCAAAATATTGATAGTAAGGGGTAGTAAAATCCAATCAAAGTCAGGTGTCAGGCTGAAACCCTATTGTAACTGTTCATTTTCCCATGATGCATCATTCTCCAGCTAAAACTGATCGGGCAGACCAAACCGTAAGTTGTAGAGACTTGAAACTTGCAGGGCTGGTAGTACTCACAACGACTACTGACGTCACCGAAGCCCGCCCCGATCGGCCTGACGGGGGCGCTACAGCGATCAAAAGTACGAAATGGCGATCAAAAGTACGAAACGGCTCATAACTCCTCAACCGTAAGGCGTAGCCTCGAGTGCCTTATATCGCTGGAATCCTTGGCTCAAGGCGGACAAAATGCATGCCTCGGATTTGCTCGTCAGAGTGGGAAAAATCTTGGCTATTTGGGATTTTTTGCAAAAACCTACTTTTGCAAACTAGTCCTAGGTTATTGGCCCGACCGGAACCAAACCAGCGCAGCGAGATTCTCTGGAGTCTGATTGTCAAAGGTTATAAAAAAAAAGTGGAAATTTGGGTTCACGGTCCCTAAGGGCTGCCAAAACGTTGGAAGGGGGAGGAGCCACTTGGACTAAATTGGCTATAACTCGTGAACGGAACGAGGTATTTTCACCAAACTCAGCATGCATATGTAAGAGCTCGTTTTGTGGCCGCATGAAAAAGGACGTGCCGATTGGCCACTTGGTGGCGCTATAACGGTTAAAAAGGGGTCACAATGATGTATTTCTATGGAAAATCCCATTAAATGCCTGAAAGCGGCCCTCTTCCTGCCTGATTTGCATACAGCTTCACGAAATCACGCGTGCGCATGCGTCACGTGACCCTAAAGAGGCTTGCAGACTTTTATGGCCGCCGTGGCGCTTTAACTGTTATAAAGGTGAAAAAAATGCTCTATATTATCCTATGCAAAATGACATTTAAATGACTAAAAATTGCCTGCTCTGCGCAGAACTTCACCAAATCGGCTGAGCATGTGCGTCGCATTATTGTAAAGACGCGTGCAAACTTTGACGGAGATCGGGCCATCAGTAGAGGCATACCAGTTTAAAAGGTAAAAAAAAACACACCACTTTTCCATGATAAATGAGCTGAAAATGCAAAAATTGACCTTTGACCTCTCCGATGCACATGTCACCAGGCTTGATAAAGTTTTTGCAACCAGCAGCTCAAAAATCAAGTGCTCAGACCCTATAGTCTTTTTTTTATAGGCCTTTTTAGACCCTTTTTATGCCCTTTTTATTAGGGGCCAAGCACCAAAGGTGCGAAGGCACCTATTGAAACCGTTCCCGTCTTTTTTTCTTCCG
Source organism: Gobio gobio (assembly GCF_949357685.1). Lineage (NCBI taxonomy): Eukaryota > Metazoa > Chordata > Actinopteri > Cypriniformes > Gobionidae > Gobio > Gobio gobio. Next base: position 158,074 of record NW_027645713.1, on the reverse strand, counting down.
CCATGGGAGTCTATGGCAGCCCATAGAACCGTATGGTAAAAAGTTGTGAAATTTGGCACACTAATAGAGGATGGTCTGGTATGTCACCATGGAAATTTTGGTGTCTCTATCTCAATCCCTCTAGCGCCACCACCTGTCCAAATGTGTACTCATGTTTATGCTAATAACTTTTGAACCGTAAGGGCTAGAAACGAAATTCTTTTTTCCTCTAATTTCTGAGCTTGTGCCAATTCGATTGCACCCTATGACGTCATTTTCCATCTTGGATATTTCCCCGCCATTTTCAATTAACCGGAAAACCTACTTTTGCGAACTCGTCCTAGACGGTTCATCCGATTTGCACGAGAATTGAACCAGATCATCTTCAGACAATATTGACAAAAAATCTTGCAAATCAAGTTGATTCGTCTAATCGTTTTTGATAAACGCGCGAACAAATTTTACATAACGTTTGCAAAAACACACTTAAGGCAATATCTCCGCAACGCTTTATCGTGTTCAAACCAAACTTGGTACATGTCATCATAAGCATGACTCGAGGCTACATGCAGCGTTTCGGCGCTGTGCCACCTACTGGTCTGGAGATACGAAAAATGGCTATTTTAGCTTTTCTTTGCTGAACCGTTTGTCCAAATATCATAAAAGGGGCCTCGTTAGATTCGGGACGTTATGCCGAGTCGACGGATATCCAATTTTACCATATCGGCCATTTTGGCTGTCGGCCATCTTGAATTATGTGCTAAAATGCTGTATTTTATCAACGCATGAACGGTTTGTTACAAAACTCGGTATGGGTCATCACCACGATACCCCAAAGTAGCCTGACAAGTTTCTAAACAGCGCCACCTAGTGGAGATTTTTTTTTAAAAATGCTCAGAACTTTGGGTGTGGTTGACTTGTTTTCACGAAACTCATCTCATTGGACTCCTGAATCGTTGCCGAGTCCAACGATACCACACTTGCCAGGTTTCGCCGTATGGTTTGTGCACCGTTGTAATTTAGCGCTTAAAACTTTTTTGCCGATATCTTCGAAACCGCTAGTCCGATCGAGACGAAACCAGCGTCAGAAGTTCGGAAACATAGGTCGTTAGGCACAATCGCGAGCCCAAATGTCAAAATATTGATAGTAAGGGGTAGTAAAATCCAATCAAAGTCAGGTGTCAGGCTGAAACCCTATTGTAACTGTTCATTTTCCCATGATGCATCATTCTCCAGCTAAAACTGATCGGGCAGACCAAACCGTAAGTTGTAGAGACTTGAAACTTGCAGGGCTGGTAGTACTCACAACGACTACTGACGTCACCGAAGCCCGCCCCGATCGGCCTGACGGGGGCGCTACAGCGATCAAAAGTACGAAATGGCGATCAAAAGTACGAAACGGCTCATAACTCCTCAACCGTAAGGCGTAGCCTCGAGTGCCTTATATCGCTGGAATCCTTGGCTCAAGGCGGACAAAATGCATGCCTCGGATTTGCTCGTCAGAGTGGGAAAAATCTTGGCTATTTGGGATTTTTTGCAAAAACCTACTTTTGCAAACTAGTCCTAGGTTATTGGCCCGACCGGAACCAAACCACCGCAGCGAGATTCTCTGGAGTCTGATTGTCAAAGGTTATAAAAAAAAAGTGGAAATTTGGGTTCACGGTCCCTAAGGGCTGCCAAAACGTTGGAAGGGGGAGGAGCCACTTGGACTAAATTGGCTATAACTCGTGAACGGAACGAGGTATTTTCACCAAACTCAGCATGCATATGTAAGAGCTCGTTCTGTGGCCGCATGAAAAAGGACGTGCCGATTGGCCACTTGGTGGCGCTATAACGGTTAAAAAGGGGTCACAATGATGTATTTCTATGGAAAATCCCATTAAATGCCTGAAAGCGGCCCTCTTCCTGCCTGATTTGCATACAGCTTCACGAAATCACGCGTGCGCATGCGTCACGTGACCCTAAAGAGGCTTGCAGACTTTTATGGCCGCCGTGGCGCTTTAACTGTTATAAAGGTGAAAAAAATGCTCTATATTATCCTATGCAAAATGACATTTAAATGACTAAAAATTGCCTGCTCTGCGCAGAACTTCACCAAATCGGCTGAGCATGTGCGTCGCATTATTGTAAAGACGCGTGCAAACTTTGACGGAGATCGGGCCATCAGTAGAGGCATACCAGTTTAAAAGGTAAAAAAAAACACACCACTTTTCCATGATAAATGAGCTGAAAATGCAAAAATTGACCTTTGACCTCTCCGATGCACATGTCACCAGGCTTGATAAAGTTTTTGCAACCAGCAGCTCAAAAATCAAGTGCTCAGACCCTATAGTCTTTTTTTTATAGGCCTTTTTAGACCCTTTTTATGCCCTTTTTATTAGGGGCCAAGCACCAAAGGTGCGAAGGCACCTATTGAAACCGTTCCCGTCTTTTTTTCTTCCGCCATGGGAGTCTATGGCAGCCCATAGAACCGTATGGTAAAAAGTTGTGAAATTTGGCACACTAATAGAGGATGGTCTGGTATGTCACCATGGAAATTTTGGTGTCTCTATCTCAATCCCTCTAGCGCCACCACCTGTCCAAATGTGTACTCATGTTTATGCTAATAACTTTTGAACCGTAAGGGCTAGAAACGAAATTCTTTTTTCCTCTAATTTCTGAGCTTGTGCCAATTCGATTGCACCCTATGACGTCATTTTCCATCTTGGATATTTCCCCGCCATTTTCAATTAACCGGAAAACCTACTTTTGCGAACTCGTCCTAGACGGTTCATCCGATTTGCACGAGAATTGAACCAGATCATCTTCAGACAATATTGACAAAAAATCTTGCAAATCAAGTTGATTCGTCTAATCGTTTTTGATAAACGCGCGAACAAATTTTACATAACGTTTGCAAAAACACACTTAAGGCAATATCTCCGCAACGCTTTATCGTGTTCAAACCAAACTTGGTACATGTCATCATAAGCATGACTCGAGGCTACATGCAGCGTTTCGGCGCTGTGCCACCTACTGGTCTGGAGATACGAAAAATGGCTATTTTAGCTTTTCTTTGCTGAACCGTTTGTCCAAATATCATAAAAGGGGCCTCGTTAGATTCGGGACGTTATGCCGAGTCGACGGATATCCAATTTTACCATATCGGCCATTTTGGCTGTCGGCCATCTTGAATTATGTGCTAAAATGCTGTATTTTATCAACGCATGAACGGTTTGTTACAAAACTCGGTATGGGTCATCACCACGATACCCCAAAGTAGCCTGACAAGTTTCTAAACAGCGCCACCTAGTGGAGATTTTTTTTTAAAAATGCTCAGAACTTTGGGTGTGGTTGACTTGTTTTCACGAAACTCATCTCATTGGACTCCTGAATCGTTGCCGAGTCCAACGATACCACACTTGCCAGGTTTCGCCGTATGGTTTGTGCACCGTTGTAATTTAGCGCTTAAAACTTTTTTGCCGATATCTTCGAAACCGCTAGTCCGATCGAGACGAAACCAGCGTCAGAAGTTCGGAAACATAGGTCGTTAGGCACAATCGCGAGCCCAAATGTCAAAATATTGATAGTAAGGGGTAGTAAAATCCAATCAAAGTCAGGTGTCAGGCTGAAACCCTATTGTAACTGTTCATTTTCCCATGATGCATCATTCTCCAGCTAAAACTGATCGGGCAGACCAAACCGTAAGTTGTAGAGACTTGAAACTTGCAGGGCTGGTAGTACTCACAACGACTACTGACGTCACCGAAGCCCGCCCCGATCGGCCTGACGGGGGCGCTACAGCGATCAAAAGTACGAAATGGCGATCAAAAGTACGAAACGGCTCATAACTCCTCAACCGTAAGGCGTAGCCTCGAGTGCCTTATATCGCTGGAATCCTTGGCTCAAGGCGGACAAAATGCATGCCTCGGATTTGCTCGTCAGAGTGGGAAAAATCTTGGCTATTTGGGATTTTTTGCAAAAACCTACTTTTGCAAACTAGTCCTAGGTTATTGGCCCGACCGGAACCAAACCACCGCAGCGAGATTCTCTGGAGTCTGATTGTCAAAGGTTATAAAAAAAAAGTGGAAATTTGGGTTCACGGTCCCTAAGGGCTGCCAAAACGTTGGAAGGGGGAGGAGCCACTTGGACTAAATTGGCTATAACTCGTGAACGGAACGAGGTATTTTCACCAAACTCAGCATGCATATGTAAGAGCTCGTTCTGTGGCCGCATGAAAAAGGACGTGCCGATTGGCCACTTGGTGGCGCTATAACGGTTAAAAAGGGGTCACAATGATGTATTTCTATGGAAAATCCCATTAAATGCCTGAAAGCGGCCCTCTTCCTGCCTGATTTGCATACAGCTTCACGAAATCACGCGTGCGCATGCGTCACGTGACCCTAAAGAGGCTTGCAGACTTTTATGGCCGCCGTGGCGCTTTAACTGTTATAAAGGTGAAAAAAATGCTCTATATTATCCTATGCAAAATGACATTTAAATGACTAAAAATTGCCTGCTCTGCGCAGAACTTCACCAAATCGGCTGAGCATGTGCGTCGCATTATTGTAAAGACGCGTGCAAACTTTGACGGAGATCGGGCCATCAGTAGAGGCATACCAGTTTAAAAGGTAAAAAAAAACACACCACTTTTCCATGATAAATGAGCTGAAAATGCAAAAATTGACCTTTGACCTCTCCGATGCACATGTCACCAGGCTTGATAAAGTTTTTGCAACCAGCAGCTCAAAAATCAAGTGCTCAGACCCTATAGTCTTTTTTTTATAGGCCTTTTTAGACCCTTTTTATGCCCTTTTTATTAGGGGCCAAGCACCAAAGGTGCGAAGGCACCTATTGAAACCGTTCCCGTCTTTTTTTCTTCCGCCATGGGAGTCTATGGCAGCCCATAGAACCGTATGGTAAAAAGTTGTGAAATTTGGCACACTAATAGAGGATGGTCTGGTATGTCACCATGGAAATTTTGGTGTCTCTATCTCAATCCCTCTAGCGCCACCACCTGTCCAAATGTGTACTCATGTTTATGCTAATAACTTTTGAACCGTAAGGGCTAGAAACGAAATTCTTTTTTCCTCTAATTTCTGAGCTTGTGCCAATTCGATTGCACCCTATGACGTCATTTTCCATCTTGGATATTTCCCCGCCATTTTCAATTAACCGGAAAACCTACTTTTGCGAACTCGTCCTAGACGGTTCATCCGATTTGCACGAGAATTGAACCAGATCATCTTCAGACAATATTGACAAAAAATCTTGCAAATCAAGTTGATTCGTCTAATCGTTTTTGATAAACGCGCGAACAAATTTTACATAACGTTTGCAAAAACACACTTAAGGCAATATCTCCGCAACGCTTTATCGTGTTCAAACCAAACTTGGTACATGTCATCATAAGCATGACTCGAGGCTACATGCAGCGTTTCGGCGCTGTGCCACCTACTGGTCTGGAGATACGAAAAATGGCTATTTTAGCTTTTCTTTGCTGAACCGTTTGTCCAAATATCATAAAAGGGGCCTCGTTAGATTCGGGACGTTATGCCGAGTCGACGGATATCCAATTTTACCATATCGGCCATTTTGGCTGTCGGCCATCTTGAATTATGTGCTAAAATGCTGTATTTTATCAACGCATGAACGGTTTGTTACAAAACTCGGTATGGGTCATCACCACGATACCCCAAAGTAGCCTGACAAGTTTCTAAACAGCGCCACCTAGTGGAGATTTTTTTTTAAAAATGCTCAGAACTTTGGGTGTGGTTGACTTGTTTTCACGAAACTCATCTCATTGGACTCCTGAATCGTTGCCGAGTCCAACGATACCACACTTGCCAGGTTTCGCCGTATGGTTTGTGCACCGTTGTAATTTAGCGCTTAAAACTTTTTTGCCGATATCTTCGAAACCGCTAGTCCGATCGAGACGAAACCAGCGTCAGAAGTTCGGAAACATAGGTCGTTAGGCACAATCGCGAGCCCAAATGTCAAAATATTGATAGTAAGGGGTAGTAAAATCCAATCAAAGTCAGGTGTCAGGCTGAAACCCTATTGTAACTGTTCATTTTCCCATGATGCATCATTCTCCAGCTAAAACTGATCGGGCAGACCAAACCGTAAGTTGTAGAGACTTGAAACTTGCAGGGCTGGTAGTACTCACAACGACTACTGACGTCACCGAAGCCCGCCCCGATCGGCCTGACGGGGGCGCTACAGCGATCAAAAGTACGAAATGGCGATCAAAAGTACGAAACGGCTCATAACTCCTCAACCGTAAGGCGTAGCCTCGAGTGCCTTATATCGCTGGAATCCTTGGCTCAAGGCGGACAAAATGCATGCCTCGGATTTGCTCGCCCTTCAGGCGCCAATTTCGAGATATTTTAGGTTTTTTGTAAAACCTACTTTTGCAAATTACTCCCAGGTTCTTTGCCTGATCAGAACCAAACCACTGCAGAAATGTTCTCTGGAGAGTGCTTATCAATAATTATAAAAAAAATATCATATTTTGATTCATGATTGGTAAGAGGAGCCAAAATGTACGATGTGACCGGGACCTCTTTTACTAAAATGGCTATAACTCGTGGAAAAAATGAGATATTTTCACCAAGTTCAGGTCACATATGTATGAGCTCAATCTGAGATCACATGAAAAAAATCGCAATTATTGACCACTTGGTGGCGCTATATTAGGGGAAAAACACATGAAAATGCAATATACACACCCAAACATTAGTCAGATGAAAATGGGCATTCATTGTCTTCGTCCAGGGTGCCATGATAGTCTATGAGGAAATTGGTGTATCTCAAAAAACGTTCTATATGTCATTGCCACAATGCCCTGAAGGAGCCTGAGAAATTTCAAGCCTACGTTTTTCACAGCATTCACCTCCTTAGACTTCTGAATCCTTGCCGAGTCCAATGATACCAAACATGCCAGGTTTCACCTTACGATTTGTAAAAAGGTGTACTTTAGCACCTAAAAAACCTTTGCGAATGTCTTCGAAACAGTTAGTCCGATCAAAACAAAACCACATCAGCAAATTCAGAAACATAGGTCAATAGCTAAACAATAATGACAAAAAGCCAACATTTTGGAAGGAAGTGGCAAAAAAATCCAATTAATGCAGCCCATGCTTTCATAAATATAAGTGGCTATAACTTCAAAACAAAATGAGATATTTACAACAAATTTGACACATATTTATGGGCACACATTGAGGACACCTAAAAAAAAGCAGAGATGTGTTATAACTGTAAAAAAACCCATATTTTTCATTAGTTAAATTGCCTGTATTGCCGTGAATGCTCTTTCCCATCTTTGATCTAAGTTTATTTATTTCTTTGGATCCTCATTAGCCAACAACTAGGCAGTGACTACTCTTCCTGAGGTCCCAAAAAGTAAAAACTACAAACCTACATTAAAGCTGCAAGAGCAATGAAAGGGTCCTCGCTCCTGTGCCACCACCAGAGTATGTGAGCAGAGTGGAGCGGCATCAATTTCCCATTCACGCTCTAAGCGTTCAATAATCACTCCGCTCCAGCTCCACTCCGGGTTCACCATTTCCCACTCCCAGCTCCACTCCTCGCTCACTGATATCAGAAACACTGCTCCGTCTTCGCTCCGAGGAAATTTGCGTCTATTTAAGTAAGCTCAGAAATGTCACAAAAATTTGCTTTATAACATTCATTAAATGAAAAAAAAATAATAATAATAGGCGATAGTTTCAACGTGCTTTATTGGAACATTGTGTGCACACAAAAAAAACGACATGCCAAGCTCATTAGGCTTTATCAGCATTAAAAGTTAAATATCATTGCTGCTTTTTGCAGTGCAAATTTAGTTGAGAATCATGAAAATAGTACTACGTTTTCATCCGTTATTTTATCTACGGCTCACTATACATTACAGATTTCTGCTCATTCAAAATAAGATCCAGATAAGCAGATAAGCACTGTAAGACTACATTTGTTTGAATGCATTAGAGAGAATGCTTGTGTGTGTGAATAAGTGCTACCTGTTTAAAATGTGCTTTCACCCGATCATATTCAGTATGTAGAAGGTACAAAAAATTCCTTGAACTATAACATCCCGCTCATGTCCGTCGTCGTCATCATAACCTTTACATTCTTTCTGATTTGAATGATCCATCTGTGTGGTGGAAGCGGCAGTACTGAAGCTAGTTAAACGTGTTTAACGTGTGTGTGTATTGTGGATAAAAAAGCAGTTTTATTATGGGCCATTGACAATAATTGCACTTGTGATGGAGCGGTAGTGGAGACTTTTTAAAAAATCACGCCGCTCGACTCCTCGCTCCGCTCCCACTCCACTCCGCTCACATACTCTGGCCACCACCACCTTGTGGGCTTTAGGAACACAGAGCATGGTGGGCAAAATGCATTTAAGTATATAAAAATAGGAGGACTAAATCAATCATTTGTATTTGCCACACTTCCTGCTACCAGCTGGTAGCACTATGACTAACTAAAATTTTGGCAAAACATCAGAATTTGTCAGGATGCCGCGGACACGCCGTTCAACAAAACTCAAGATCTTTGAAATTTAACATCACTAAGGCTTAAGATTAGACTGACGAAATATGATTCTGGTTCAATCTTAATGAGGAGTTACCCACAGGTGGCACTATAACCAACTGAATATTGGCATGTAGACCGCCATCGGTACTCGGGCCCTAATTAAATCAACAACAATAAAATTAAACATACAAATCCCATTAAATGTTCCTTCCATTTAAAACTAATTTTACTTCTTAAAATATGTAATATCTGATAGTAAATCATTCCATATTTTCATTCCTCTATATATTATAGTCCATTGTTCTGCAGTGATTTAAAAAAAAAAAAATACATGACAGTCCGTGCACACTTTAAAACAGGAGAAAGATCATTGGAAAAATAATGATGACAATAATAGTCCTAAACAACTTCCTTGAGGAACACCACATTGCTCTTTAAAATCTGAATAACTTCCTTAATAACATAAACATTGTCACATATTAAACAGATAACTTTTAAACCAATGCAGACAGTAAGAAGTACATATGTGACATTTCAATTTATCCAGCAATAATTTATGATCCATTACATAAAATGCTGAGCTAAAATCTAACAAGAATTTTACCAAAATCGACACCCATATGTATGGACTCTGAGGACACATAAAAAAAGTGGTGGGATTGTGCGTCTTGGTGGCGCTATAATAGAACACAACATGAAATTCCCATTGACTACAATGTAGTATTTTTTTAACTCGTCCTAGACCGTTTGTCCGATTTCCACCAAAATGAAATCGTATCATCTTCAGACTGTGCCGACAAAAAGTTATGGATTTTGCATCAATAGATGAAACAATGTTTTAATTTACCACAGTGACGAAGTTGAGGCATGATGCCAAAATGACTCTTGAGGCTTTATCTCTGCAATGCTTTGACATATTGGCATCAAACTTTGCCTGTGTCATTGTTCCCTTATTTTGACCACACCACATTTATTTCGTAAATGTGCCACCTATTGGTCAAAAGTGATAAACCATTAACTTACATTATCAGTGACTCTATATATGATATTTCAGCCATTTTGCCTAATCTTCTTAAACTGTATAATTGTTCATTGTTGCAGTTGGTCTGACACTCTCAAACTACAATGCATTTTCAGCCTTTTGTCTAAAATCATCTTAAAATGTGATTAATTGCTCATTGCTGCAGTTGATCTGCCACTGCCAGCCATTTTGGCATGTCTTGTCTTCTTCTTTGCGCTTGGCCCCGGTATTGCTGCTTGCAGCTATTTAGGGGCCAAGCACCGAAGGTGCGAAGGCACCTATTGAAACCGTTCCCGTTCTTATTATTATTATTCATCTTCTTCTTCTTCTTCTTCTTCTTCTTCTTCTTCCGCCACGAAGTCTATGGCAGCCCATAGAACCGTATGGTAAAAAGTTGTGAAATTTGGCACACTAATAGAGGACAGTCTGAAATGTCACCGTAGCAAATTTGGAGTCTCAAACTCAATCCCTCTAGCGCCACCATCAGTCCAAAATTTAACTCATGTTTATGCTAATAACTTTTGAACCATAAGGGCTAGAAACAAAATTATTTTTTCCTCTGATTCCTTGGCTCAAGACGATTCCATTGCACCATATGACGTCATTTTCCGTCATAAAAATTTTCCCGCCATTTTGAATTTTCCGAAAAACCTACTTTTACAAACTCGTCCTAGACGGTTCATCCGATTTGCACGAAAATTGAACCAGATCATCTTCAGACAATGTTGACAAAAAATCTTGCAAATCAAGTTGATTCGTCAAATCATTTGCGATAAACGCGCAAACAAATTTTACGTAGCGGTTGCAAAAACACTCTTAAGGCAATATCTCCGCAACGCTTTATCGTATTGAAACCAAACTTGGTACATGTCATCACAAGCATGACTTGAGGCAACATGCAGCGTTTCGGCGCAGCGCCACCTACTGGTCCGGAGATACGAAAAATTGCAATTTTTTCTTATAACTTCTGAACTGTTTGTCCAAAAATCATAAAAGTGGTCTCGTTACATTCAGGACGGCATGCCGAGTCGTCTGATATTCAATTTTACCATATCGGCCATTTTGGCTGTCGGCCATTTTGAATTTTGTCAAAAAATGCTATATTTTACAAATGCATTAGTATATTGTTACTAAACTCGGTATGTGACTTCCTTGCTATGCCCTGAAGGTACTCAAAAAGTTTTAGGGCAGTGCCACCTTGTGGTCAAAAGATATAACAAACTTGACAAAAATGCTAATAACTTTTGATTAAATTAGCCTAGTATATTGAAACTGGTCATAATAGAGTCATTGGCTCATGCCGATTCAATTGCAACCTATGATGTCATTTTCGGTCATGATAATTTCCCCGCCATTTTTAATTTTCCAAAAAACCTACTTTTACGAACTCGTCCTAGACGGTTTGTCCGATTTGCACGAAAATTGAACCAGATCATCTTCAGACCATGCTGACAAAAAATCTTGCAAATCAAGTTGATTTGTCAAATCGTTTTCGATAAACGCGCACACAAATTTTGCGTAGCGGTTGCAAAAACACTCATAAGCCTATATCTCCACAACGCTTTATCGTATTCAAACCAATCTTGGTATATGTCATCACAAGCATGACCTGAAGCAACATGCAGCGTTTCGGCGCAGCGCCACCTACTGGTCCGGAGATACAAAAAATGGCTATTTTTGCTTATAACTTTTGAACTGTTTGTCCAAAAATCATGTCTTCCGCACCATGCTTTGAAGGTACTCAAAACGTTTTGGGGCAGTGCCACCTTGTGGTCAGAGGTTATAACAAAATTTACAAACATGCTAATAACTTTTGATTAAATTAGCCTAGTTTAATTAAACTGGTCATAATACAGTCATTGGCTCATGCCGAGAACAGAGATACTAATTTTTCCATATTTGGTCAAACATCCTGTCCTCAATGTTCTTATTTGATCAAAACCTACTTTTTCAAACTCATCCTAGACCGTTTGTCCAATTTCCACCAAAATTGAATCGTATCATCTTCAGACTGTGTCAACAAAAAGTTAGGGATTTTGCATCAATAGATGAAACCGTTTTTGTAAACCGCAGCGACGAAGTTGAGCCATTATGCCAAAATTACTCTTGAGGCTGTATCTCTGCAATGCTTTGACATATTGGCATCAAACTTTGCATGTGTCATTGTTCCCTTATTCTGACCACACCACATCAATTTCGTAACTGTGCCACCTATTGGTCAAAAGTGATAAACCATTAACTTACATTATCAGTGACTCAATATATGATATTTCAGCCATTTTGCCTAATCTTCTTAAACTGTATAATTGTTAATTGTTGCAGTTGGTCTGACACTCTCAGACTACAATGCATTTTCAGCCTTTTGCTTAAAATCATCTTAAAACGTGATTAATTGCTCATTGCTCCAGTTGATCTGACACTGCCAGCCATTTTGGCATGTCTTGTCTTCTTCTTTGCGCTTGGCCCCGGTATTGCTGCTTGCAGCTATATTTAGGGGCCAAGCACCGAAGGTGCGAAGGCACCTATTGAAACCGTTCCCGTTCTTATTATTATTATTCATCTTCTTCTTCTTCTTCTTCTTCTTCTTCTTCCGCCACGAAGTCTATGGCAGCCCATAGAACCGTATGGTAAAAAGTTGTGAAATTTGGCACACTAATAGAGGACAGTCTGACATGTCACCGTAGCAAATTTGGAGTCTCAAACTCAATCCCTCTAGCGCCACCATCAGTCCAAAATGGACTCATGTTTATGCTAATAACTTTTGAACCATAAGGGCTAGAAACAAAATTCTTTTTTCCTCTGATTCCTTGGCTCAAGACGATTCCATTGCACCCTATGACGTCATTTTCCGTCATAAAAATTTTCCCGCCATTTTGAATTTTCCGAAAAACCTACTTTTACGAACTCGTCCTAGACGGTTCATCCGATTTGCACGAAAATTGAACCAGATCATCTTCAGACCATGTTGACAAAAAATCTTGCAAATCAAGTTGATTCGTCAAATCATTTGCGATAAACGCGCAAACAAATTTTACGTAGCGGTTGCAAAAACACTCTTAAGGCAATATCTCCGCAACGCTTTATCGTATTCAAACCAAACTTGGTACATGTGATCACAAGCATGACTTGAGGCAACATACAGCGTTTCGGCGCAGCGCCACCTACTGGTCCGGAGATACGAAAAATTGCTATTTTTGCTTATAACTTCTGAACTGTTTGTCCAAAAATCATAAAAGGGGCCTCGTTAGATTCAGGACGGCATGCCGAGTCGTCTGATATTCAATTTTACCATATCGGCCATTTTGACTGTCGGCCATTTTGAATTTTGTCAAAAAATGCTATATTTTACAAATGCATTAGTATATTGTTACTAAACTCGGTATGTGACTTCCTTGCTATGCCCTGAAGGTACTCAAAAAGTTTTAGGGCAGTGCCACCTTGTGGTCAAAAGATATAACAAACTTGACAAAAATGCTAATAACTTTTGATTAAATTAGCCTAGTATATTGAAACTGGTCATAATAGAGTCATTGGCTCATGCCGATTCAATTGCAACCTATGATGTCATTTTCGGTCATGATAATTTCCCCGCCATTTTTAATTTTCCAAAAAACTTACTTTTACGAACTCGTCCTAGACGGTTTGTCCGATTTGCACGAAAATTGAACCAGATCATCTTCAGACCATGCTGACAAAAAATCTTGCAAATCAAGTTGATTTGTCAAATCGTTTTTGATAAACGCGCACACAAATTTTGCGTAGCGGTTGCAAAAACACTCATAAGCCTATATCTCCACAACGCTTTATCGTATTCAAACCAATCTTGGTATATGTCATCACAAGCATGACCTGAAGCAACATGCAGCGTTTCGGCGCAGCGCCACCTACTGGTCCGGAGATACAAAAAATGGCTATTTTTGCTTATAACTTTTGAACTGTTTGTCCAAAAATCATGTCTTCCGCACCATGCTTTGAAGGTACTCAAAACGTTTTGGGGCAGTGCCACCTTGTGGTCAGAGGTTATAACAAAATTTACAAACATGCTAATAACTTTTGATTAAATTAGCCTAGTTTAATGAAACTGGTCATAATACAGTCATTGGCTCATGCCGAGAACAGAGATAATAATTTTTCCATATTTGGTCAAACATCCTGTCCTCAATGTTCTTATTTGATCAAAACCTACTTTTTCAAACTCATCCTAGACCGTTTGTCCAATTTCCACCAAAATCGAATCGTATCATCTTCAGACTGTGTCAACAAAAAGTTAGGGATTTTGCATCAATAGATGAAACCGTTTTTGTAAACCGCAGCGACGAAGTTGAGCCATTATGGCAAAATTACTCTTGAGGCTGTATCTCTGCAATGCTTTGACATATTGGCATCAAACTTTGCATGTGTCATTGTTCCCTTATTCTGACCACACCACATCAATTTCGTATCTGTGCCACCTATTGGTCAAAAGTGATAAACCATTAACTTACATTATCAGTGACTCAATATATGATATTTCAGCCATTTTGCCTAATCTTCTTAAACTGTATAATTGTTAATTGTTGCAGTTGGTCTGACACTCTCAGACTACAATGCGTTTTTCAGCCTTTTGCCTAAAATCATCTTAAAATGTGATTAATTGCTCATTGCTCCAGTTGATCTGACACTGCCAGCCATTTTGGCATGTCTTGTCTTCTTCTTTGCGCTTGGCCCCGGTATTGCTGCTTGCAGCTATATTTATTATTCATCTTCTTCTTCTTCTTCTTCTTCTTCTTCTTCTTCCGCCACGAAGTCTATGGCAGCCCATAGAACCGTATGGTAAAAAGTTGTGAAATTTGGCACACTAATAGAAGACAGTCTGAAATGTCACCGTAGCAAATTTGGAGTCTCAAACTCAATCCCTTTAGCGCCACCATCAGTCCAAAATTTGACTCATGTTTATGCTAATAACTTTTGAACCATAAGGGCTAGAAACAAAATTCTTTTTTCCTCTGATTCCTTGACTCAAGACGATTCGATTGCACCCTATGACGTCATTTTCCGTCATAAAAATTTTCCCGCCATTTTGAATTTTCCGAAAAACCTACTTTTACGAACTCGTCCTAGACGGTTCATCCGATTTGCACGAAAATTGAACCAGATCATCTTCAGACCATGCTGACAAAAAATCTTGCAAATCAAGTTGATTCGTCAAATCATTTGCGATAAACGCGCAAACAAATTTTACGTAGCGGTTGCAAAAACACTCTTAAGGCAATATCTCCGCAACGCTTTATCGTATTCAAACCAAACTTGGTACATGTCATCACAAGCATGACTTGAGGCAACATACAGCGTTTCGGCGCAGCGCCACCTACTGGTCCGGAGATACGAAAAATTGCAATTTTTGCTTATAACTTCTGAACTGTTTGTCCAAAAATTATAAAAGTGGTCTCGTTACATTCAGGACGGCATGTCGAGTCGTCTGATATTCAATTGTACCATATCGGCCATTTTGGCTGTCGGCCATTTTGAATTTTGTCAAAAAATGCTATATTTTACAAATGCATTAGTATATTGTTACTGAACTCGGTATGTGACTTCCTTGCTATGCCCTGAAGGTACTCAAAAAGTTTTAGGGCAGTGCCACCTTGTGGTCAAAAGATATAACAAACTTGACAAAAATGCTAATAACTTTTGATTAAATTAGCCTAGTATATTGAAACTGGTCATAATAGAGTCATTGGCTCATGCCGATTCAATTGCAACCTATGATGTCATTTTCGGTCATGATAATTTCCCTGCCATTTTTAATTTTCCAAAAAACCTACTTTTACGAACTCGTCCTAGACGGTTTGTCCGATTTGCACGAAAATTGAACCAGATCATCTTCAGACCATGCTGACAAAAAATCTTGCAAATCAAGTTGATTTGTCAAATCGTTTTCGATAAACGCGCACACAAATTTTGCGTAGCGGTTGCAAAAACACTCATAAGCCTATATCTCCACAACGCTTTATCGTATTCAAACCAATCTTGGTATATGTCATCACAAGCATGACCTGAAGCAACATGCAGCGTTTCGGCGCAGCGCCACCTACTGGTTCGGAGATACAAAAAATGGCTATTTTTGCTTATAACTTTTGAACTGTTTGTCCAAAATTCATGTCTTCCGCACCATGCTTTGAAGGTACTCAAAACGTTTTGGGGCAGTGCCACCTTGTGGTCAGAGGTTATAACAAAATTTACAAACATGCTAATAACTTTTGATTAAATTAGCCTAGTTTAATGAAACTGGTCATAATACAGTCATTGGCTCATGCCGAGAACAGAGATACTAATTTTTCCATATTTGGTCAAACATCCTGTCCTCAATGTTCTTATTTGATCAAAACCTACTTTTTCAAACTCATCCTAGACCGTTTGTCCAATTTCCACCAAAATCGAATCGTATCATCTTCAGACTGTGTCAACAAAAAGTTAGGGATTTTGCATCAATAGATGAAACCGTTTTTGTAAACCGCAGCGACGAAGTTGAGCCATTATGCCAAAATTACTCTTGAGGCTGTATCTCTGCAATGCTTTGACATATTGGCATCAAACTTTGCATGTGTCATTGTTCCCTTATTCTGACCACACCACATCAATTTCGTATCTGTGCCACCTATTGGTCAAAAGTGATAAACCATTAACTTACATTATCAGTGACTCAATATATGATATTTCAGCCATTTTGCCTAATCTTCTTAAACTGTATAATTGTTCATTGTTGCAGTTGGTCTGACACTCTCAGACTACAATGCATTTTCAGCCTTTTGCTTAAAATCATCTTAAAACGTGATTAATTGCTCATTGCTCCAGTTGATCTGACACTGCCAGCCATTTTGGCATGTCTTGTCTTCTTCTTTGCGCTTGGCCCCGGTATTGCTGCTTGCAGCTATATTTATTATTCATCTTCTTCTTCTTCTTCTTCCGCCACGAAGTCTATGGCAGCCCATAGAACCGTATGGTAAAAAGTTATGAAATTTGGCACACTAATAGAGGACAGTCTGAAATGTCACCATAGCAAATTTTGAGTCTCTAACTCAATCCCTCTAGCGCCACCATCAGTCCAAAATTAGACTCATGTTTATGCTAATAACTTTTGAACCATAAGGGCTAGAAACGAAATTCTTTTTTCCTCTGATTCCTTGGCTCAAGACAATTCGATTGCACCCTATGACGTCATTTTCCGTCATAATAATTTTCCCGCCATTTTTAATTAACCGAAAAACCTACTTTTGCGAACTCGTCCTAGACGGTTCATCCGATTTGCACGAAAATTGAACCAGATCATCTTCAGACCATGCTGACAAAAAATCTTGCAAATCAAGTTGATTCGTCAAATCATTTGCGAAAAACGCGCAAACAAATTTTACGTAGCGGTTGCAAAAGCACTCTTAAGGCAATATCTCCGCAACGCTTTATCGTATTCAAACCAAACTTGGTACATGTCATCACAAGCATGACTTGAGGCTACATGCAGTGTTTCGGCGCAGCGCCACCTACTGGTCCGGAGATACAAAAAATGGCTGTTTTTGCTTATACCATTTGAACCGTTTGTCCAAAAATCATAAAAGTAGTCTCGTTAGATTCAGGACGGCATGCCGAGTCGTCTGATATTCAATTTTACCATATCGGCCATTTTGGCTGTCGGCCATTTTGAATTATGTGCTAAAATGCTATATTTTACAAATGCATTAGTGTATTGTTACTAAACTCGGTATGTGACTTCCACTCCATGCCCTGAAGGTACTCAAAAAATTTTGGGGCAGTGCCACCTTGTGGTCAAAAGTTATAACAAACTTGACAAAAATGCTAATAACTTTTGATTTAATTAGTTTAGTATAATGAAACTGGTCATAATACATTCATTGGCTCATGCCGATTCAATTGCATCCTATGACGTCATTTTCGGTCATGATAATTTCCCCACCATATTTAATTTTCCAAAAAACCTACTTTTGCGAACTCGTCCTAGACGGTTTGTCCGATTTGCACGAAAATTGAACCAGATCATCTTCAGACCATGCTGACAAAAAATCTTGCAAATCAAGTTGATTCGTCAAATCATTTGCGATAAACGCGCAAACAAATTTTACGTAGCGGTTGCAAAAACACACTTAAGGCAATATCTCCGCAACGCTTTATCGTATTCAAACCAAACTTGGTACATGTCATCACAAGCATGACTTGAGGCAACATAAAGCGTTTCGGCGCAGCGCCACCTACTGGTCCGGAGATACGAAAAATGGCTATTTTTGCTTATAACTTCTGAACTGTTTGTCCAAAAATCATAAAAGTGGTCTCGTTACATTCAGGACGGCATGCCGAGTCGTCTGATATTCAATTTTACCATATCGGCCATTTTGGCTGTCGGCCATTTTGAATTTTGTCAAAAAATGCTATATTTTACAAATGCATTAGTATATTGTTACTAAACTCGGTATGTGACTTCCATGCTATGCCCTGAAGGTACTCAAAAAGTTTTAGGGCAGTGCCACCTTGTGGTCAAAAGATATAACAAACTTCACAAAAATGCTAATAACTTTTGATTAAATTAGCCTAGTATATTGAAACTGGTCATAATACATTTATTGGCTCATGCCGAGAACATAGATACTAATTTTGCCATATTTGGTCAAACATCCTGTCCTCAATGTTCTTATTTGATCAAAACCTACTTTTTCAAACTCATCCTAGACCGTTTATCCAATTTCCACCAAAATCGAATCGTATCATCTTCAGACTATGTCAACAAAAAGTTAGGGATTTTGCATCAATAGATGAAACCGTTTTTGTAAACCGCAGTGACGAAGTTGAGCCATGATGCCAAAATGACTCTTGAGGCTGTATCTCTGCAATGCTTTGACATATTGGCATCAAACTTTGCATGTGTCATTGTTCCCTTATTCTGACTACACCACATCAATTTCGTAACTGTGCCACCTATTGGTCAAAAGTGATAAACCATTAACTTATATTATCAGTGACTCTATATATGATATTTCAGCCATTTTGCCTAATCTTCTTAAACTGTATAATTGTTAATTGTTGCAGTTGGTCTGACACTCTCAGACTACAATGCATTTTTCAGCCTTTTGCCTAAAATCATCTTAAAACGTGATTAATTGCTCATTGCTCCAGTTGATCTGACACTGCCAGCCATTTTGGCATGTCTTGTCTTCTTCTTTGCGCTTGGCCCCGGTATTGCTGCTTGCAGCTATATTTATTATTCATCTTCTTCTTCTTCTTCTTCTTCTTCTTCTTCTTCTTCTTCCGCCATGAAGTCTATGGCAGCCCATAGAACCGTATGGTAAAAAGTTGTGAAATTTGGCACACTAATAGAGGACAGTCTGAAATGTCACCGTAGCAAATTTGGAGTCTCAAACTCAATCCCTCTAGCGCCACCATCAGTCCAAAATTTGACTCATGTTTATGCTAATAACTTTTGAACCATAAGGGCTAGAAACAAAATTCTTTTTTCCTCTGATTCCTTGGCTCAAGACGATTCGATTGCACCCTATGACGTCATTTTCCGTCATAAAAATTTTCCCGCCATTTTGAATTTTCCGAAAAACCTACTTTTACGAACTCGTCCTAGACGGTTCATCCGATTTGCACGAAAATTGAACCAGATCATCTTCAGACCATGTTGACAAAAAATCTTGCAAATTAAGTTGATTCGTCAAATCATTTGCGATAAACGCGCAAACAAATTTTACGTAGCGGTTGCAAAAACACTCTTAAGGCAATATCTCCGCAACGCTTTATCGTATTCAAACCAAACTTGGTACATGTCATCACAAGCATGACTTGAGGCAACATCCAGCGTTTCGGCGCAGCGCCACCTACTGGTCCAGAGATACGAAAAATTGCTATTTTTGCTTATAACTTCTGAACTGTTTGTCCAAAAATCATAAAAGTGGTCTCGTTACATTCAGGACGGCATGCCGAGTCGTCTGATATTCAATTTTACCATATCGGCCATTTTGGCTGTCGGCCATTTTGAATTTTGTCAAAAAATGCTATATTTTACAAATGCATTAGTATATTGTTACTAAACTCGGTATGTGACTTCCTTGCTATGCCCTGAAGGTACTCAAAAAGTTTTCGGGCAGTGCCACCTTGTGGTCAAAAGATATAACAAACTTGACAAAAATGCTAATAACTTTTGATTAAATTAGCCTAGTATATTGAAACTGGTCATAATAGAGTCATTGGCTCATGCCGATTCAATTGCAACCTATGTCATTTTCGGTCATGATAATTTCCCCGCTATTTTTAATTTTCCAAAAAACCTACTTTTACGAACTCGTCCTAGACGGTTTGTCCGATTTGCACGAAAATTGAACCAGATCATCTTCAGACCATGCTGACAAAAAATCTTGCAAATCAAGTTGATTTGTCAAATCGTTTTCGATAAACGCGCACACAAATTTTGCGTAGCGGTTGCAAAAACACTCATAAGCCTATATCTCCACAACGCTTTATCGTATTCAAACCAATCTTGGTATATGTCATCACAAGCATGACCTGAAGCAACATGCAGCGTTTCGGCGCAGCGCCACCTACTGGTCCGGAGATACAAAAAATGGCTATTTTTGCTTATAACTTTTGAACTGTTTGTCCAAAAATCATGTCTTCCGCACCATGCTTTGAAGGTACTCAAAACGTTTTGGGGCAGTGCCACCTTGTGGTCAGAGGTTATAACAAAATTTACAAATATGCTAATAACTTTTGATTAAATTAGCCTAGTTTAATGAAACTGGTCATAATACAGTCATTGGCTCATGCCGAGAACAGAGATACTAATTTTTCCATATTTGGTCAAACATCCTGTCCTCAATGTTCTTATTTGATCAAAACCTACTTTTTCAAACTCATCCTAGACCGTTTGTCCAATTTCTACCAAAATCGAATCGTATCATCTTCAGACTGTGTCAACAAAAAGTTAGGGATTTTGCATCAATAGATGAAACCGTTTTTGTAAACCGCAGCGACGAAGTTGAGCCATTATGCCAAAATTACTCTTGAGGCTGTATCTCTGCAATGCTTTGACATATTGGCATCAAACTTTGCATGTGTCATTGTTCCCTTATTCTGACCACACCACATCAATTTCGTATCTGTGCCACCTATTGGTCAAAAGTGATAAACCATTAACTTACATTATCAGTGACTCAATATATGATATTTCAGCCATTTTGCCTAATCTTCTTAAACTGTATAATTGTTAATTGTTGCAGTTGGTCTGACACTCTCAGACTACAATGCATTTTCAGCCTTTTGCTTAAAATCATCTTAAAACGTGATTAATTGCTCATTGCTCCAGTTGATCTGACACTGCCAGCCATTTTGGCATGTCATGTCTTCTTCTTTGCGCTTGGCCCCGGTATTGCTGCTTGCAGCTATATTTATTATTATTATTCATCTTCTTCTTCTTCTTCTTCCGCCACGAAGTCTATGGCAGCCCATAGAACCGTATGGTAAAAAGTTGTGAAATTTGGCACACTAATAGAGGACAGTCTGAAATGTCACTGTAGCAAATTTGGAGTCTCAAACTCAATCCCTCTAGCGCCACCATCAGTCCAAAATTTGACTCATGTTTATGCTAATAACTTTTGAACCATAAGGGCTAGAAACAAAATTCTTTTTTCCTCTGATTCCTTGGCTCAAGGCGATTCGATTGCACCATATGACGTCATTTTCCGTCATAAAAATTTTCCCGCCATTTTTAATTTTCCGAAAAACCTACTTTTACGAACTCGTCCTAGACGGTTCATCCGATTTGCACGAAAATTGATCCAGATCATCTTCAGACCATGCTGACAAAAAATCTTGCAAATCAAGTTGATTCGTCAAATCATTTGCGATAAACGCGCAAACAAATTTTACGTAGCGGTTGCAAAAA
The DNA here is from genome assembly GCF_949357685.1 of Gobio gobio. Classification (NCBI taxonomy): domain Eukaryota; kingdom Metazoa; phylum Chordata; class Actinopteri; order Cypriniformes; family Gobionidae; genus Gobio; species Gobio gobio. The sequence goes on along the minus strand of NW_027645713.1, from coordinate 136,625 downwards.
CACTCTTAAGGCAATATCTCCGCAACGCTTTATCGTATTTAAACCAAACTTGGTACATGTCATCACAAGCATGACTTGAGGCAACATACAGCGTTTCGGCGCAGCGCCACCTACTGGTCCGGAGATACGAAAAATTGCTATTTTTGCTTATAACTTCTGAACTGTTTGTCCAAAAATCATAAAAGTTGTCTCGTTACATTCAGGACGGCATGCCGAGTCGTCTGATATTCAATTTTACCATATCGGCCATTTTGGCTGTCGGCCATTTTGAATTTTGTCAAAAAATGCTATATTTTACAAATGCATTAGTATATTGTTACTAAACTCGGTATGTGACTTCCTTGCTATGCCCTGAAGGTACTCAAAAAGTTTTAGGGCAGTGCCACCTTGTGGTCAAAAGATATAACAAACTTGACAAAAATGCTAATAACTTTTGATTAAATTAGCCTAGTATATTGAAACTGGTCATAATAGAGTCATTGGCTCATGCCGATTCAATTGCAACCTATGATGTCATTTTCGGTCATGATAATTTCCCCGCCATTTTTAATTTTCCAAAAAACCTACTTTTACGAACTCGTCCTAGACGGTTTGTCCGATTTGCACGAAAATTGAACCAGATCATCTTCAGACCATGCTGACAAAAAATCTTGCAAATCAAGTTGATTTGTCAAATCGTTTTCGATAAACGCGCACACAAATTTTGCGTAGCGGTTGCAAAAACACTCATAAGCCTATATCTCCTCAACGCTTTATCGTATTCAAACCAATCTTGGTATATGTCATCACAAGCATGACCTGAAGCAACATGCAGCGTTTCGGCGCAGCGCCACCTACTGGTCCGGAGATACAAAAAATGGCTATTTTTGCTTATAACTTTTGAACTGTTTGTCCAAAAATCATGTCTTCCGCACCATGCTTTGAAGGTACTCAAAACGTTTTGGGGCAGTGCCACCTTGTGGTCAGAGGTTATAACAAAATTTACAAACATGCTAATAACTTTTGATTAAATTAGCCTAGTTTAATGAAACTGGTCATAATACAGTCATTGGCTCATGCCGAGAACAGAGATACAAATTTTTCCATATTTGGTCAAACATCCTGTCCTCAATGTTCTTATTTGATCAAAACCTACTTTTTCAAACTCATCCTAGACCGTTTGTCCAATTTCCACCAAAATCGAATTGTATCATCTTCAGACTGTGTCAAAAAAAAGTTAGGGATTTTGCATCAATAGATGAAACTGTTTTTGTAAACCGCAGCGACGAAGTTGAGCCATTATGCCAAAATTACTCTTGAGGCTGTATCTCTGCAATGCTTTGACATATTGGCATCAAACTTTGCATGTGTCATTGTTCCCTTATTCTGACCACACCACATCAATTTCGTGTCTGTGCCACCTATTGGTCAAAAGTGATAAACCATTAACTTACATTATCAGTGACTCAATATATGATATTTCAGCCATTTTGCCTAATCTTCTTAAACTGTATAATTGTTAATTGTTGCAGTTGGTCTGACACTCTCAGACTACAATGCGTTTTTCAGCCTTTTGCCTAAAATCATCTTAAAATGTGATTAATTGCTCATTGCTCCAGTTGATCTGACACTGCCAGCCATTTTGGCATGTCTTGTCTTCTTCTTTGCGCTTGGCCCCGGTATTGCTGCTTGCAGCTATATTTATTATTCATCTTCTTCTTCTTCTTCTTCCGCCACGAAGTCTATGGCAGCCCATAGAACCGTATGGTAAAAAGTTATGAAATTTGGCACACTAATAGAGGACAGTCTGAAATGTCACCATAGCAAATTTTGAGTCTCTAACTCAATCCCTCTAGCGCCACCATCAGTCCAAAATTAGACTCATGTTTATGCTAATAACTTTTGAACCATAAGGGCTAGAAACGAAATTCTTTTTTCCTCTGATTCCTTGGCTCAAGACAATTCGATTGCACCCTATGACGTCATTTTCCGTCATAATAATTTTCCCGCCATTTTTAATTAACCGAAAAACCTACTTTTGCGAACTCGTCCTAGACGGTTCATCCGATTTGCACGAAAATTGAACCAGATCATCTTCAGACCATGCTGACAAAAAATCTTGCAAATCAAGTTGATTCGTCAAATCATTTGCGAAAAACGCGCAAACAAATTTTACGTAGCGGTTGCAAAAGCACTCTTAAGGCAATATCTCCGCAACGCTTTATCGTATTCAAACCAAACTTGGTACATGTCATCACAAGCATGACTTGAGGCTACATGCAGTGTTTCGGCGCAGCGCCACCTACTGGTCCGGAGATACAAAAAATGGCTGTTTTTGCTTATACCATTTGAACCGTTTGTCCAAAAATCATAAAAGTAGTCTCGTTAGATTCAGGACGGCATGCCGAGTCGTCTGATATTCAATTTTACCATATCGGCCATTTTGGCTGTCGGCCATTTTGAATTATGTGCTAAAATGCTATATTTTACAAATGCATTAGTGTATTGTTACTAAACTCGGTATGTGACTTCCACTCCATGCCCTGAAGGTACTCAAAAAGTTTTGGGGCAGTGCCACCTTGTGGTCAAAAGTTATAACAAACTTGACAAAAATGCTAATAACTTTTGATTTAATTAGTTTAGTATAATGAAACTGGTCATAATACATTCATTGGCTCATGCCGATTCAATTGCATCCTATGACGTCATTTTCGGTCATGATAATTTCCCCGCCATATTTAATTTTCCAAAAAACCTACTTTTGCGAACTCGTCCTAGACGGTTTGTCCGATTTGCACGAAAATTGAACCAGATCATCTTCAGACCATGCTGACAAAAAATCTTGCAAATCAAGTTGATTCGTCAAATCATTTGCGAAAAACGCGCAAACAAATTTTACGTAGCGGTTGCAAAAACACACTTAAGGCAATATCTCCGCAACGCTTTATCGTATTCAAACCAAACTTGGTACATGTCATCACAAGCATGACTTGAGGCAACATAAAGCGTTTCGGCGCAGCGCCACCTACTGGTCCGGAGATACGAAAAATGGCTATTTTTGCTTATAACTTCTGAACTGTTTGTCCAAAAATCATAAAAGTGGTCTCGTTACATTCAGGACGGCATGCCGAGTCGTCTGATATTCAATTTTACCATATCGGCCATTTTGGCTGTCGGCCATTTTGAATTTTGTCAAAAAATGCTATATTTTACAAATGCATTAGTATATTGTTACTAAACTCGGTATGTGACTTCCATGCTATGCCCTGAAGGTACTCAAAAAGTTTTAGGGCAGTGCCACCTTGTGGTCAAAAGATATAACAAACTTGACAAAAATGCTAATAACTTTTGATTAAATTAGCCTAGTATATTGAAACTGGTCATAATACATTTATTGGCTCATGCCGAGAACATAGATACTAATTTTGCCATATTTGGTCAAACATCCTGTCCTCAATGTTCTTATTTGATCAAAACCTACTTTTTCAAACTCATCCTAGACCGTTTATCCAATTTCCACCAAAATCGAATCGTATCATCTTCAGACTATGTCAACAAAAAGTTAGGGATTTTGCATCAATAGATGAAACCGTTTTTGTAAACCGCAGTGACGAAGTTGAGCCATGATGCCAAAATGACTCTTGAGGCTGTATCTCTGCAATGCTTTGACATATTGGCATCAAACTTTGCATGTGTCATTGTTCCCTTATTCTGACCACACCACATCAATTTCGTAACTGTGCCACCTATTGGTCAAAAGTGATAAACCATTAACTTATATTATCAGTGACTCTATATATGATATTTCAGCCATTTTGCCTAATCTTCTTAAACTGTATAATTGTTAATTGTTGCAGTTGGTCTGACACTCTCAGACTACAATGCATTTTTCAGCCTTTTGCCTAAAATCATCTTAAAACGTGATTAATTGCTCATTGCTCCAGTTGATCTGACACTGCCAGCCATTTTGGCATGTCTTGTCTTCTTCTTTGCGCTTGGCCCCGGTATTGCTGCTTGCAGCTATATTTCATCTTCTTCTTCTTCTTCTTCTTCCGCCACGAAGTCTATGGCAGCCCATAGAACCGTATGGTAAAAAGTTATGAAATTCGGCACACTTATAGAGGACGGTCTCAAGTGTCTCCATAGCAAGTTTGGAGTCTCTAACTCAATCCCTCTAGCGCCACCATCAGTCCAAAATTTGACTCATGTTTATGCTAATAACTTTTGAACCATAAGGGCTGGAAACAAAATTCTTTTTTCCTCTGATTCCTTGGCTCAAGACGATTCGATTGCACCCTATGACGTCATTTTCCGTCATAACAATTTTCCCGCCATTTTTAATTTTCCGAAAAACCTACTTTTACGAACTCGTCCTAGACGGTTCATCCGATTTGCACGAAAATTGAACCAGATCATCTTCAGACCATGCTGACAAAAAATCTTGCAAATCAAGTTGATTCGTCAAATCATTTGCGATAAACGCGCAAACAAATTTTACGTAGCGGTTGCAAAAACACACTTAAGGCAATATCTCCGCAACGCTTTATCGTATTCAAACCAAACTTGGTACATGTCATCACAAGCATGACTTGAGGCAATATACAGCGTTTCGGCGCAGCGCCACCTACTGGTCCGGAGATACGAAAAATTGCTATTTTTGCTTCTAACTTCTGAACTGTTTGTCCAAAAATCATAAAAGTGGTCTCGTTACATTCAAGACAGCATGCCGAGTCGTCTGATATTCAATTTTACCATATCGGCCATTTTGGCTGTCGGCCATTTTGAATTATGTGCTAAAATGCTGTATTTTACAAATGCATTAGTGTATTGTTACTAAACTCGGTATGTGACTTCCTTGCTATGCCCTGAAGGTACTCAAAAAGTTTTAGGGCAGTGCCACCTTGTGGTCAAAAGATATAACAAACTTGACAAAAATGCTAATAACTTTTGATTAAATTAGCCTAGTATATCGAAACTGGTCATAATAGAGTCATTGGCTCATGCCGATTCAATTGCAACCTATGATGTCATTTTCGGTCATGATAATTTCCCCGCCATTTTTAATTTTCCAAAAAACCTACTTTTACGAACTCGTCCTAGATGGTTTGTCCGATTTGCACGAAAATTGAACCAGATCATCTTCAGACCATGCTGACAAAAAATCTTGCAAATCAAGTTGATTCGTCAAATCGTTTTCGATAAACGCGCACACAAATTTTGCGTAGCGGTTGCAAAAACACTCATAAGCCTATATCTCCACAACGCTTTATCGTATTCAAACCAATCTTGGTATATGTCATCACAAGCATGACCTGAAGCAACATGCAGCGTTTCGGCGCAGCGCCACCTACTGGTCCGGAGATACAAAAAATGGCTATTTTTGCTTATAACTTTTGAACTGTTTGTCCAAAAATCATGTCTTCCGCACCATGCTTTGAAGGTACTCAAAACGTTTTGGGGCAGTGCCACCTTGTGGTCAGAAATTATAACAAAATTTACAAACATGCTAATAACTTTTGATTAAATTAGCCTAGTTTAATGAAACTGGTCATAATACAGTCATTGGCTCATGCCGAGAACAGAGATACTAATTTTTCCATATTTGGTCAAACATCCTGTCCTCAATGTTCTTATTTAATCAAAATCTACTTTTTCAAACTCATCCTAGACCGTTTGTCCAATTTCCACCAAAATCGAATCGTATCATCTTCAGACTGTGTCAACAAAATTTAGGGATTTTGCATCAATAGATGAAACCGTTTTTGTAAACCGCAGCGACGAAGTTGAGCCATTATGCCAAAATTACTCTTGAGGCTGTATCTCTGCAATGCTTTGACATATTGGCATCAAACTTTGCATGTGTCATTGTTCCCTTATTCTGACCACACCACATCAATTTCGTATCTGTGCCAGCTATTGGTCAAAAGTGATAAACCATTAACTTACATTATCAGTGACTCAATATATGATATTTCAGCCATTTTGGCTAATCTTCTTAAACTGTATAATTGTTAATTGTTGCAGTTGGTCTGACACTCTCAGACTACAATGCATTTTCAGCCTTTTGCTTAAAATCATCTTAAAACGTGATTAATTGCTCATTGCTCCAGTTGATCTGACACTGCCAGCCATTTTGCTATGTCTTGTCTTCTTCTTTGCGCTTGGCCCCGGTATTGCTGCTTGCAGCTATATTTATTAGGGGCCAAGCACCGAAGGTGCGAAGGCACCTATTGAAACCGTTCCCGTTCTTATTATTATTATTCATCTTCTTCTTCTTCTTCTTCTTCTTCTTCTTCTTCTTCCGCCACGAAGTCTATGGCAGCCCATAGAACCGTATGGTAAAAAGTTGTGAAATTTGGCACACTAATAGAGGACAGTCTGAAATGTCACCGTAGCAAATTTGGAGTCTCAAACTCAATCCCTCTAGCGCCACCATCAGTCCAAAATTTGACTCATGTTTATGCTAATAACTTTTGAACCATAAGGGCTAGAAACAAAATTCTTTTTTCCTCTGATTCCTTGGCTCAAGACGATTCCATTGCACCCTATGTCGTCATTTTCCGTCATAAAAATTTTCCCGCCATTTTGAATTTTCCGAAAAACCTACTTTTACGAACTCGTCCTAGACGGTTCATCCGATTTGCACGAAAATTGAACCAGATCATCTTCAGACCATGCTGACAAAAAATCTTGCAAATCAAGTTGATTCGTCAAATCATTTGCGATAAACGCGCAAACAAATTTTACGTAGCGGTTGCAAAAACACTCTTAAGGCAATATCTCCGCAACGCTTTATCGTATTCAAACCAAACTTGGTACATGTCATTACAAGCATGACTTGAGGCAACATACAGCGTTTCGGCGCAGCGCCACCTACTGGTCCGGAGATACGAAAAATTGCTATTTTTGCTTATAACTTCTGAACTGTTTGTCCAAAAATCATAAAAGTGGTCTCGTTACATTCAGGACGGCATGCCGAGTCGTCTGATATTCAATTTTACCATATCGGCCATTTTGGCTGTCGGCCATTTTGAATTTTGTCAAAAAATGCTATATTTTACAAATGCATTAGTATATTGTTACTAAACTCGGTATGTGACTTCCTTGCTATGCCCTGAAGGTACTCAAAAAGTTTTAGGGCAGTGCCACCTTGTGGTCAAAAGATATAACAAACTTGACAAAAATGCTAATAACTTTTGATTAAATTAGCCTAGTATATTGAAACTGGTCATAATAGAGTCATTGGCTCATGCCGATTCAATTGCAACCTATGATGTCATTTTCGGTCATGATAATTTCCCCGCCATTTTTAATTTTCCAAAAAACCTACTTTTACGAACTCGTCCTAGACGGTTTGTCCGATTTGCACGAAAATTGAACCAGATCATCTTCAGACCATGCTGACAACAAATCTTGCAAATCAAGTTGATTTGTCAAATCGTTTTCGATAAACACGCGCACAAATTTTGCGTAGCGGTTGCAAAAACACTCATAAGCCTATATCTCCACAACGCTTTATCGTATTCAAACCAATCTTGGTATATGTCATCACAAGCATGACCTGAAGCAACATGCAGCGTTTCGGCGCAGCGCCACCTACTGGTCCGGAGATACAAAAAATGGCTATTTTTGCTTATAACTTTTGAACTGTTTGTCCAAAAATCATGTCTTCCGCACCATGCTTTGAAGGTACTCAAAACGTTTTGGGGCAGTGCCACCTTGTGGTCAGAGGTTATAACAAAATTTACAAACATGCTAATAACTTTTGATTAAATTAGCCTAGTTTAATGAAACTGGTCATAATACAGTCATTGGCTCATGCCGAGAACAGAGATACTAATTTTTCCATATTTGGTCAAACATCCTGTCCTCAATGTTCTTATTTGATCAAAACCTACTTTTTCAAACTCATCCTAGACCGTTTGTCCAATTTCCACCAAAATCGAATCGTATCATCTTCAGACTGTGTCAACAAAAAGTTAGGGATTTTGCATCAATAGATGAAAACGTTTTTGTAAACCGCAGCGACGAAGTTGAGCCATTATGCCAAAATTACTCTTGAGGCTGTATCTCTGCAATGCTTTGACATATTGGCATCAAACTTTGCATGTGTCATTGTTCCCTTATTCTGACCACACCACATCAATTTCGTATCTGTGCCACCTATTGGTCAAAAGTGATAAACCATTAACTTACATTATCAGTGACTCAATATATGATATTTCAGCCATTTTGCCTAATCTTCTTAAACTGTATAATTGTTAATTGTTGCAGTTGGTCTGACACTCTCAGACTACAATGCATTTTCAGCCTTTTGCTTAAAATCATCTTAAAACGTGATTAATTGCTCATTGCTCCAGTTGATCTGACACTGCCAGCCATTTTGGCATGTCTTGTCTTCTTCTTTGCGCTTGGCCCCGGTATTGCTGCTTGCAGCTATATTTCATCTTCTTCTTCTTCTTCTTCTTCTTCTTCTTCTTCTTCTTCCGCCACAAAGTCTATGGCAGCCCATAGAACCGTATGGTAAAAAGTTGTGAAAATTGGCACACTAATAGAGGACAGTCTGAAATGTCACCGTAGCAAATTTTGAGTCTCAAACTCAATCCCTCTAGCGCCACCATCAGTCCAAAATTTGACTCATGTTTATGCTAATAACTTTTGAACCATAAGGGCTAGAAACAAAATTCTTTTTTCCTCTGATTCCTTGGCTCAAGACGATTCCATTGCACCATATGACGTCATTTTCCGTCATAAAAATTTTCCAGCCATTTTTAATTTTCCGAAAAACCTACTTTTACGAACTCGTCCTAGACGGTTCATCCGATTTGCACGAAAATTGAACCAGATCATCTTCAGACCATGCTGACAAAAAATCTTGCAAATCAAGTTGATTCGTCAAATCATTTGCGATAAACGCGCAAACAAATTTTACGTAGCGGTTGCAAAAACACTCTTAAGGCAATATCTCCGCAACGCTTTATCGTATTCAAACCAAACTTGGTACATGTCATCACAAGCATGACTTGAGGCAACATACAGCGTTTCGGCGCAGCGCCCCCTACTGGTCCGGAGATACGAAAAATTGCAATTTTTGCTTATAACTTCTGAACTGTTTGTCCAAAAATCATAAAAGTGGTCTCGTTACATTCAGGACGGCATGCCGAGTCGTCTGATATTCAATTTTACCATATCGGCCATTTTGGCTGTCGGCCATTTTGAATTTTGTCAAAAAATGCTATATTTTACAAATGCATTAGTGTATTGTTACTAAACTCGGTATGTGACTTCCATGCCATGCCCTGAAGGTACTCAAAAAGTTTTAGGGCAGTGCCACCTACTGGTCAAAAGATATAACAAACTTGACAAAAATGCTAATAACTTTTGATTAAATTAGCCTAGTATAATGAAACTGGTCATAATAGAGTCATTGGCTCATGCCGATTCAATTGCACCCTATGATGTCATTTTCGGTTATGATAATTTCCCCGCCATTTTTAATTTTCCAAAAAACCTACTTTTGCGAACTCGTCCTAGACGGTTCATCCGATTTGCACGAAAATTGAACCATATCATCTTCAGACCATGCTGACAAAAAATCTTGCAAATCAAGTTGATTTGTCAAATCGTTTTTGATAAACGCGCACACAAATTTTGCGTAGCGGTTGCAAAAACACTCATAAGCCTATATCTCCACAACGCTTTATCATATTCAAAACAATCTTGGTATATGTCATCACAAGCATGACCTGAGGCAACATGCAGCGTTTCGGCGCAGCGCCACCTACTGGTCCGGAGATACAAAAAATGGCTATTTTTGCTTATAACTTTTGAACTGTTTGTCCAAAAATCATGTCTTCCGCACCATGCTTTGAAGGTACTCAAAAAGTTTTGGGGCAGTGCCACCTTGTGGTCAGAGGTTATAACAAAATTTACAAACATGCTAATAACATTTGATTAAATTAGCCTAGTTTAATGAAACTGGTCATAATACATTTATTGGCTCATGCCGAGAATATAGATACTAATTTTGCCATATTTGGTCAAACATCCTGTCCTCAATGTTCTTATTTGATCAAAATCTACTTTTTCAAACTCATCCTAGACCGTTTGTCCAATTTCCACCAAAATTGAATCGTATCATCTTCAGACTGTGTCAACAAAAAGTTAGGGATTTTGCATCAATAGATGAAACTGTTTTTGTAAACCGCAGCGACAAATTTGAGGCATGATGCCAAAATGACTCTTGAGGCTGTATCTCTGCAATGCTTTGACATATTGGCATCAAACTTTGCATGTGTCATTGTTCCCTTATTCTGACCACACCACATAAATTTCGTAACTGTGCCACCTATTGGTCAAAAGTGATAAACCATTAACTTATATTATCAGTGACTCTATATATGATATTTCAGCCATTTTGCCTAATCTTCTTAAACTGTATAATTGTTCATTGATGCAGTTGGTCTGACACTGTCAGACTACAATGCATTTTTCAGCCTTTTGCCTAAAATCATCTTAAAACGTGATTAATTGCTCATTGCTCCAGTTGATCTGACACTGCCAGCCATTTTGGCATGTCTTGTCTTCTTCTTTGCGCTTGGCCCCGGTATTGCTGCTTGCAGCTATATTTATTATTCATCTTCTTCTTCTTCTTCTTCTTCTTCTTCTTCCGCCACGAAGTCTATGGCAGCCCATAGAACCGTATGGTAAAAAGTTGTGAAATTTGGCACACTAATAGAGGACAGTCTGACATGTCACCGTAGCAAATTTGGAGTCTCAAACTCAATCCCTCTAGCGCCACCATCAGTCCAAAATTGGACTCATGTTTATGCTAATAACTTTTGAACCATAAGGGCTAGAAACAAAATTCTTTTTTCCTCTGATTCCTTGGCTCAAGACGATTCCATTGCACCCTATGACGTCATTTTCCGTCATAAAAATTTTCCCGCCATTTTGAATTTTCCGAAAAACCTACTTTTACGAACTCGTCCTAGACGGTTCATCCGATTTGCACGAAAATTGAACCAGATCATCTTCAGACCATGTTGACAAAAAATCTTGCAAATCAAGTTGATTCGTCAAATCATTTGCGATAAACGCGCAAACAAATTTTACGTAGCGGTTGCAAAAACACTCTTAAGGCAATATCTCCGCAACGCTTTATCGTATTCAAACCAAACTTGGTACATGTGATCACAAGCATGACTTGAGGCAACATACAGCGTTTCGGCGCAGCGCCACCTACTGGTCCGGAGATACGAAAAATTGCTATTTTTGCTTATAACTTCTGAACTGTTTGTCCAAAAATCATAAAAGGGGCCTCGTTAGATTCAGGACGGCATGCCGAGTCGTCTGATATTCAATTTTACCATATCGGCCATTTTGACTGTCGGCCATTTTGAATTTTGTCAAAAAATGCTATATTTTACAAATGCATTAGTGTATTGTTACTAAACTCGGTATGTGACTTCCTTGCTATGCCCTGAAGGTACTCAAAAAGTTTTAGGGCAGTGCCACCTTGTGGTCAAAAGATATAACAAACTTGACAAAAATGCTAATAACTTTTGATTAAATTAGCCTAGTATATTGAAACTGGTCATAATAGAGTCATTGGCTCATGCCGATTCAATTGCAACCTATGATGTCATTTTCGGTCATGATAATTTCCCCGCCATTTTTAATTTTCCAAAAAACTTACTTTTACGAACTCGTCCTAGACGGTTTGTCCGATTTGCACGAAAATTTAACCAGATCATCTTCAGACCATGCTGACAAAAAATCTTGCAAATCAAGTTGATTTGTCAAATCGTTTTTGATAAACGCGCACACAAATTTTGCGTAGCGGTTGCAAAAACACTCATAAGCCTATATCTCCACAACGCTTTATCGTATTCAAACCAATCTTGGTATATGTCATCACAAGCATGACCTGAAGCAACATGCAGCGTTTCGGCGCAGCGCCACCTACTGGTCCGGAGATACAAAAAATGGCTATTTTTGCTTATAACTTTTGAACTGTTTGTCCAAAAATCATGTCTTCCGCACCATGCTTTGAAGGTACTCAAAACGTTTTGGGGCAGTGCCACCTTGTGGTCAGAGGTTATAACAAAATTTACAAACATGCTAATAACTTTTGATTAAATTAGCCTAGTTTAATGAAACTGGTCCTAATACAGTCATTGGCTCATGCCGAGAACATAGATACTAATTTTGCCATATTTGGTCAAACATCCTGTCCTCAATGTTCTTATTTGATCAAAACCTACTTTTTCAAACTCATCCTAGACCGTTTGTCCAATTTCCACCAAAATCGAATCGTATCATCTTCAAACTGTGTCAACAAAAAGTTAGGGATTTTGCATCAATAGATGAAACCGTTTTTGTAAACCGCAGTGACGAAGTTGAGCCATTATGCCAAAATTACTCTTGAGGCTGTATCTCTGCAATGCTTTGACATATTGGCATCAAACTTTGCATGTGTCATTGTTCCCTTATTCTGACCACACCACATCAATTTCGTATCTGTGCCACATATTGGTCAAAAGTGATAAACCATTAACTTACATTATCAGTGACTCAATATATGATATTTCAGCCATTTTGCCTAATCTTCTTAAACTGTATAATTGTTAATTGTTGCAGTTGGTCTGACACTCTCAGACTACAATGCATTTTCAGCCTTTTGCTTAAAATCATCTTAAAACGTGATTAATTGCTCATTGCTCCAGTTGATCTGACACTGCCAGCCATTTTGGCATGTCTTGTCTTCTTCTTTGCGCTTGGCCCCGGTATTGCTGCTTGCAGCTATATTTATTATTATAAATGTATCAGAAGATATGTGCAATAAACTTTTATGTTATGCCTGTCCATTAATCTGACCAATGTGTCCAGTCTTCATAGGAAAATCTTATTATACCAGCTAAAAAACTGAACTAAAAAACTACGCACTTGTTTGTGAGGAAGACAAAGCTGGGGAACAGTAGTCCAAAAAAAGCGGGAAGAAGGGAAGAAAATGAGAAGGGGAAGAAGAAAAGAAAGGGTGAAATGTGACGTTCAGAGATATTCTTCCTATATGTCTTGTCGTGATACCTTTTCCAGTTTCTTCGTGTGGGAAAATCACGCATTTACATTAGACACTGTTTTCTATTGCAGGTGCTCAAGACCGGGGTTCGAATCCAGCTAAAGACAACTTTTTGTACTATTTATAATTGTATTAAATAAACGCATTTTTGAATGCATACTGTCCCAGTGTTAATAAAATATACATATGTAATTCGTTTGTTGTGTTTTTTGATATTCTTTCAAGAAAAAAGAAATGACCAATGGAACAGTGATATTACTATTATTTAGATGTTGTGATATTTTTTGATCTGATTAAGCATTTTTTTAGGTTACATCCAAACAAGACACTTGCAAATCTGTTATTTGTAATGAACAAAGATGCAACCCATTAAATAGTAACCAATTTGCTGAAAAATGTCTGTTACAATAATAAGAAAATGTACAAATTATCGTTTAATATACATGTTTTATTGTTGCAGTGTTATATGAAAGTAAAAATGCAATCACTTGCCAATTTTTTATTTTTATTTTGCAATTATGCCAATAGAACGGTAATGAATGTTAAATAACAATTTAAAAATGTTACATTTTAAAAATCAATAAATAGGTTTTCATAAACAAGAAATAGAAAGTTAAAATGTTAAATATTATTGAACACAAGTATTACCAATGGTGAACTCTTTTGAAACAACTGTTCACACTATATACAATGCTATATACAAAAAAAGGTATACATTTGGAAATGGTTAACCTCCACCAGTTGCATTGACGTTCCTCCCATCACCGAGCCGTTGCCCAGTACAAGCTGCCTTATCCTGCGATAGTCTTGCAGGATCAGAGACCATCTCGACAGGGCTCCCTTGCCTTTTTGGGTGAGCAGTGCAAAGTCTGATGAAGACGTTCTCCACCAGACGGCAACAGTTAGGCCACATCTGGTGGTGCTCTCTACTCCAGGGGTTTGAGTGAGCCTCTTTGGTACTCTGAAGCGTCCAATCAGCATCTCTTTTGGTGTCGAGCTGCTTTCACCACCCCTTTCTTGTCCCGGTCATCCAGGTTCTGCCAAAGAGCTATTATGGTGTTGGGGCGGCTGTGTGACCCCGGAGAGCCAGCAGATTTTCTGCCAGCCTGTCCACATGTGGATAATCCGGGACATTTTGGGAGTCAACAGCCTATTAAAAAACACAAACAACTGAAAGGATTGAAAATAATCAAAGATATTTGATATTTGAAATCCAACAAAGAAATTTGCTTTACTGTTGTCAACACATTTGCTTAACAGAAGGACAAAAGGCAGGCCTGTAGGCCGCAGGGGGTGCCACACCTTTTACAGTGGGGGAAGTTTGGTCAGTTTGAATGTTATGTGTGAGTTTGATCTGATTGGTCAGTTTAAAAGAATACATTTGGTTTCGGTCACATGGTCAAGGGATAGATAAAAGAAGATGGGAAACTAGGCTCTCTTCTCTTTTGCTCTGGCTCTTGAAGTCATCTGGGCTTCTTGTCTTTGCTCTCTTCTTCTCTCTCCCCCACTCTCTCTCCTCTTTCTCTCTCTCTCAGGTAACATTGTATTCATGCTGTGTACGATTAATGGTATAAGTATATCATCTCATTCATCCATTTTGAAACTATTTTAAGTGTAACCATAACCAGATTTTGTCATTAAATCCTTTTTATTACAAATACTGTGCTAACTAGTTTTGATTTAGTATTGACTTTGAAGTGCTCCCTATTGCAATACAATATAGTCATATTATAGCAACGCTCTCCCACATATTTTGCTATTGTAACTGCGCTTATCTCCGTCGTTGGTATGAGTTGCAGTGGGTGGAAATAGACAAGAAATGTACAGTTTTCTTCCATCTTTCTGATAACGTTTTTTAGTCTAATGGCAACCCTGTAGATTGAACCATCTACAGGAGTCCACTCTTACAGATGGTGCCGAAACCCGGGATCCCTTGCAGTGAATTGTCTGAAATTTACTTTGATCTGTGTAAGAATGAGGACATTTTTTCACAGTTGATCTTGTGAATGGATTAAAGCTGACCTTCTTTGGGTAAGTCTGTTTTCATTGTTTAATGGTTGAAGGAATTGCATGAAACAGAATTTAGAAGGTTTTAAATAGCTTCAATAGTCCCATTACTGTACAATCAGTGAATACTCAGATAATCTCCTCGGGATGGAAGGGAAAATTTCTAGTGACATATTGTTTGCTTTATGGAGTGAAAAAGTTGAGCCTACCTTGTCCAAACTCAAGAAAGAGTATATTGGAATTAAAAGTTCAGATGATGAAATGTTCAGATATTGGGAATTAAATGGCAGACATCAAAAGAAATCAAAACATGGTGAAATAATTGAGGCGTTAAACTTCATAAGTTGTAAAAGGCTACGTGATGTGACAACACATCTAGTTTCAAGTATAAATGCGAAATGTAAAGAAGTGGATTCTAAAAATGAAGAGGCAGAAAAGTCTGAGGCAAAGATTCAAGATCTTCAAACGCAGCTAGATAACTTACTAGCTGAGCAGTTAGCCCTGACGGAAAAGTGTAAAAAGCACAAAGAAACCATTGCAGATCTCAAGGCTAAGCTAAATGCTAAAAAGCGCATGCCTCCCATAATGCTTAATAGCGATGGGATTAAAAAGCATGTTCACTTCATAGATGAGGTGACTTGCTCTAATGAATCTGAAACGTTTAGTTCAGAAAATGCCCAAGAAAGTGTGCCTATTTCAGTTCTTAAGCGGGTGCAGCAACGGAATAGCGCAGTGTCGTGTACCAGAACGCATGGTTTGCAAGCATTAGAAGGTCATTATCCTCATACTCCAGCAGAACCTAGCAAGCAACCCCATGACCAAAAGAACAGGTTTTGCAGATCTTGTCAGAAAATAGGGCATGGCGATTTGAAATGCTGGTCGCTGGGTCGAGGTCGGCCTCCTCCGTATTTTCTGAAAAATAGGAAATTACTTTCTAAGGGAAAAGATCAGCGCTCATTTGCAGGTAAGACTCTCAGTGAGCTAACTGCAGTGTTCATGCAAGGCCTTCAGCTATTAACTTCACTTGCGAGCGGGTTAGCAGCCTCTTAGCAAGGAGTTTAATAGTAAAACATCCAGATTGCAATGATCCTGTCTGTATTTTCGAATTTGTAATTGTATAACACATTGTGCGCATTGATTACACAGTATGGTTGTTTGTGTTACAAGATACACATAGACTAGTCAAGTTTATTCTTTAAAACACATGATTGCTTTACTGTAAGTTATGAAACACTTAGGATAAAGGCTGTAGATGCTGTGCATTCTAGGCCATGTATCTTGTGTAAATTGGAATAACTTTAATACTGGAATTGTACAGCAATTTCAAGTTGCATGTGTGTCTATGTTGAATTTGTTAGTCTCCGAATTGGAAACTCTGCTATTCCCGATATAGCTGCAGTTAAACCCAGTACAGGAGCATAGAATTGCCATGTGGCTACAGTGTGAATTACAATTGCATTAACCATGAGAATGTTTTCATCACAGCGCAGGATTCAAGAACTCCAAACTTTGCATTTTATCATGCTCCTTAACAAAAACATTGGTGTGAGAGGAATTGAGCCAGGTCACATCTCATACTCACATTCACATACTGGCTGCCTGTTTTACAACAGGGCTAAATTTGCATCACAATTGTAAACCTCCTCACCAGTGTTTGGACATGATTTACACATAGCCACAGCTAAATTCAGTCACATAAATTTGATTTTCACACAAAGTCAAATCTTCATCTGCCTCACAAAATGTCTTTACATCTAGACTGTATTACTACTGTGAATTTCTTCAAGTTATTGTTTGTTTTGTTTCTTTCTTTTGATTTACTAAATCAGGTATTATTTGTCTCACCAATTTAAATATCAAAAGGGTATTTCTCATCCTTACCTAGTGAAAAATATTTTATCAGTGTATTGTAAAAATGCATTTGATTTTGAATTTTGTTGATTTTGAGTTCTGAGACTTTGTATTTTGTCAATGTAACAATGTACATTGTAACAATGTAACAATGGTTTTGGACATTAATTCAATTGAATTTCTGTATTTGGTTACACAATATTTTGCTGATACTCTTAATGAAAGAAGGGTGTAAACCCAACAATGTGATTGTTGTTTTGTTATGATGCAGATTATTTAAAGGTTTCTAGAAATAATGTAAGAGCTTGTGAGATCTTCTTTTTATTCTAAACCTTGACCACTTTATTAAGTACATCGATTTAAAGGCTTATTGCCAGAGAATATTTTAATCTGACCATATCAAACTTCTGACCAATGACAAATGCCAATGACCAAATGACAAATGACAAAAGTGTATGCTATTTTGCTGTTTGTTGGGCTATTTGTTACAGATTCCTGCTGCTCGAATTCACCTCCTGTGTTCTGCCTCAGAAAGAGAGACAAGCGTTTGTTCTCATCTTCAGTGACTGTTCTTGAGGTGTGAGGTATTCAATGGACGTTTTGCATATCAGTGATCAAAGAGATTGCACCACACCATTTGATGAAGTTCTCAAGCAGGTGTAAGGACTGACAGACTGTTTTTTCCAACATGCCTGGACGACAAGTCTGAAGATGACATCTACACAACGGAAAGCATGTCTTTGTTGACTGTGTCACCTCTGGACATTTTATGAATGTGGCCAAATGTGCCAAGGGGGGACTGAAAGGATTGAAAATAATCAAAGATATTTGATATTTGAAATCCAACAAAGAAATTTGCTTTACTGTTGTCAACACATTTGCTTAACAGAAGGACAAAAGGCAGGCCTGTAGGCCGCAGGGGGTGCCACACCTTTTACAGTGGGGGAAGTTTGGTCAGTTTGAATGTTATGTGTGAGTTTGATCTGATTGGTCAGTTTAAAAGAATACATTTGGTTTCGGTCACATGGTCAAGGGATAGATAAAAGAAGATGGGAAACTAGGCTCTCTTCTCTTTTGCTCTGGCTCTTGAAGTCATCTGGGCTTCTTGTCTTTGCTCTCTTCTTCTCTCTCCCCCACTCTCTCTCCTCTTTCTCTCTCTCTCTCTCTCTCTTTCTCTCTCTCTCAGGTAACATTGTATTCATGCTGTGTACGATTAATGGTATAAGTTTATCATCTCATTCATCCATTTTGAAACTATTTTAAGTGTAACCATAACCAGATTTTGTCATTAAATCCTTTTTATTACAAATACTGTGCTAACTAGTTTTGATTTAGTATTGACTTTGAAGTGCTCCCTATTGCAATACAATATAGTCATATTATAGCAACGCTCTCCCACATATTTTGCTATTGTAACTGCGCTTATCTCCGTCGTTGGTATGAGTTGCAGTGGGTGGAAATAGACAAGAAATGTACAGTTTTCTTCCATCTTTCTGATAACGTTTTTTAGTCTAATGGCAACCCTGTAGATTGAACCATCTACAGGAGTCCACTCTTACACAATCAATGAAATTACTACATCACAACTGTTTGATGCATAATGCTGTTATTTTCCTTTTGACACGATCTGTATAGTACAAAGCACTAGAGAAATAAAGCTGACTTGATGCATATCTGCTGCTTACTAATGACTTTAGGCTGTACTTTTAAATGTAGAATATGTGGAAAGCCTGGATTTAAAGCACTGGATGTTAATTCATCACTGTTTGAATTATTTTACTTGATTCGAAAGAAACACAAAGGAGTGGTATTTACCATCTCTCCATCATCATCATCATCATCATCATCATCATCCTCTGGCTCTGAGGAGAGAGGAGAGAGACAGCAGTCCCTGAGGGTCCATCTGATGAAGGAGACTGAGTGAGGCCATGTGTGGGGTCAGGGGCCAGTGAAGGGGACTTACAAGACCCATAAAAGGCACTTAAAACGTCGTTACAAAGTCCATCTCACCACAGTGACTCTACAATAATTTTACGATGCGACGACAATAGTTTTTGTGCGCAAAAAAAATCAAAATAACACCTTTATCCAACTTGTTCTTGTCTTCCGTGTGTGCCTCCACGACGCATGCGCGAGAATATGACGTAGCGCCGGGGTTCGGGAATCCATGAAATGCGCACTTTAGTCCGATTTTGAGCACTACGCCGAGACCTAAAGCACGATCAATGTAGAATCCAAAAGCTTAGACACGCGCGTCTTACTCTGCTTGTAAACAAATCTCTTCTGGGTCATGTGTCCGAACGCCGGATCTGCGTCATATTCTCGCGCATGCGTCGTGGAGGCACACACGGAAGGAAAGGACAAGTTGGATAAAGGTGTTATTTTAATTTTTTTTTGCGCACAAAAACTATTGTCGTCGCATCGTAAAATTATTGTAGAGTCACTGTGGTGAGATGGACTTTGTAACGACGTTTTAAGTGCCTTTTATGGGTCTTGGGAGTGTAAATGTACTGAATGCCAATGGAGGCCTATCTGAAGCCTTTCTCAGCATCAGCTTTCAACAAAAATATCTTCATTTGTGTTCCGAATATGAACGGAGGTCTTACGGGTCTCGAACGACATGAGGGTGAGTAATTAATGACAGAATTTTCATTTTTGGGTGAACTAACCCTTTAACAGTCGAGAAATATTGCTGTAGCCCATTGACGCATATTCAGCTCTTACCTCGGCTCGCATTCAAGTGCCGCCCGCGCTGCTGTGGACAGTAAATCCCGCCTCCTTCAATTTGATTGGATTTCGCAAACATTTTGACTTTGACGAGCGATTTTACACCACTGAGACACTGGGACTGAGCAGGCTATAGATTAGAGTTTTGCATGGAGTTTTGCCTCAAGTGGGCTGCGCGGGCCATTCGTCTGGGCTGACGGAAGGATATAGGCTACGTAGTTTTACTATAATTTATTCTTCATATATATTTACATAGCAATGGGCCGGCCCACATTTTCCAGCGGCCCACCAGGAAAAAGCCCGGTATGCCAGATGGCCAGTCCGCCCCTGGGAGAACGGATCAGCCTCAAACGCCACATGTCTCTCTGCAGCTTTATATTGGACTCCTCAGGACACGCACCAATCAATGCGCAGACCACGCCCAGATCAGTGAATGAACACAGGTGGCAGCCATTTACCTATCAGGCAAGAAAACACAGGAGGGGAGAAAGACTCCAATAACATTCTGTAACAGAAACAAAAATGTGAATACGTCCTTGGACCTAAAACACCCCCACCAATATTTTTTTTCTATATTCCCCCAATATAGAAAAAAACCCTTTCTTATTTTTCAGCACTACACCCTGGACAGTGCATCCGCTACAACATTTTCAGTGCCTTTTTGATGCCTAATATCCAGGTTGTATTCCTGTACAACTAACGCCCATCGCATCAAACGCTGGTTGGCATTGCACATACGGGAAAGAAACGTCAGAGGGTTATGGTCGGTGAAAACAATAATAGGCACACTACTACCTCCACTACTACCACTACTACCTACTAAATAAACTTCAAAGTGTTGGAGCGCCAGCACTAAGGAAAGAGCTTCCTTCTCAATTGTGCTATAATTACTTTGGCACTTCGAAAACGTTTTAGAAAAATAGCACACCAGATGATCAATACTAGGGGTGTAACGATTCATCTACTACATCGATGTATCGATTTATATTCCTATGATCTAACTACATCGATCTGTGCTCGGCAAGTTGGCCTTCCGGACGACATATATCGATCTAACATCGTTTTAAAAGGTAATCAATCGATTGTATCGATAATAGGAAATAACGCATTGGATTTAAGCACGTCAGACTTTATATGGATGTTTTTTCTTAGCACTTTTAATAATAAAGGAGTTAAACGTTACTCGATTCAGTCTGCCTATCTGTGACATCATCGCCACGCACCAGCAGCAGCGCTAAGAAAACAAAACATAGCATGGCGGATGGCAGAGGAGAAACCAACCAGCGAGACATTATCAAGCCACCAGGAGAAAGAGCTACCTGTACTATCAACCCTGGCTAAATGTTACCTGTGCATTACTGGCAGCAGTGTGCCAGCAGAGCGAGTTTTAGTACAGCTGGAGACATAGTGAACGCACAGAGAAGTGTTCTGCGGTCAGATCATGTTGATCAGTTGATATTTTTGAAAAAAAAATCTGTAGAGTCATTGAAGAGTAGTTGGTTACATTTTATCTTTTGTTAAATATTGTTTGTTTATTAAACTGAGAGTAGTAGCAGGTTCAGCCAGTTTATTCAACCTGAAGAAATGTTAGTTGCACTTTATTTTTGATATTAATATTGTATTTGTATTATTTTAATGTTGAAAAACAACAGCAAAAGTAGCAGGTAAACCTACTATTAATTAAACCTGAAGAGAAGTTAGTTGCACTTTATTTTTGATATTAATATTGTAATATTTTTATGTTGGAAAACAAAAGCAGAAGTAGCAGGTTAACCTACTGTTGAAATGTTGGTTGCACTTACTGTGCTTTTATTGAAAATGTATTGAATATTGAAAATGAGAGCAGAAAAGGTTAACTTCCTGTTAATTCAACCTAAACTGTTGGTTGCACTTTATTCAGATAAAATTTGAATGCATTTGCCATTAATTGTTGTTTACTTGTTTGTTTATATCCATAATTAATTGATACCTGATTCCCTTACAAGAAACAAAAGGAATCCAGGAAACTTCACCTGCACTGACCAGTATCCAGATATTTATTTCAGTCACACAATTTTTGACTAAAAAGTTACTGAATCGATTTCAAGTCACTGAATCGTTTTGGATCGTATCGTTCTAAATGAACCAATATCGTCCTTGAATCGTATCGACAACCTCAAATCGTGATACGAATCGAATCGTTGTTAAAACGAATCGTTACACCCCTAGTAGATACCCCATTAGCGACTGTTTCTATGGCGGCGCGTCGACGTGCCTGGAGCGGTCGAATGAGACATCTATGTGTACACATCTATGGGTTTAACTTGCAGCCGGCCTGTGACCGTGACGCCGGGGCGCGTCTTTTAATCACACAAATCAATCGTTTGACCTCGGAACAGTTGGAATACTTGAACTTTTTCAATAAAGTGTGCCCGTTGTCTGTAATATTCTGTGTTGTATCTCATATAACGCACATGGGCAGGTTTAGGGGCGGGGTTGGGCTACTGTTTGTGTCTGAATAGCATAAATAAAAATAAATAAATGTAAATAAAACTATGCTGGCTGATTAAATTGAGAATCATACTCCAACATGTCATAATGGAAAAATGATAACCCAATAAATAATTTAATCATGATAACATTCACGTTGATAGCAGCGATAGCAACCAAAACGTTACAATTTCACATTTTTCTGGAGAGATCTGAAAAATCTTCGCAACAACGAGCAAGCGAGTGATTATGTACATTCACTGAGTGAATATTATGAAAATAAAATATATATTTCTCGCTAGAAATGTAATCAAAACTTATTTTCATGCAGAAACTAACTCAAAATACTGATTTTTTCCACTAAAATGAGAGAAATGTCCGCCATGTTTTTTGTTCTCACGGCTGGAATCTTGAAAGTCACGTGACTTGGACGCAAAACAAGAGGAAAAGAATAGGCAAAAAAAATGTAACAGTCATACAATTCAAGGGCCATTATTGCAACCCCTCTAAGTTTTGCACTTTGGACCAATGTAGTCAGGGTACGTTTTTATATGAGACTGGGTTGTCATTTTATATATATTTTATGTTTTTCTCTAAATTGAGATTGTCAGCCAAAATGTATTCATTGTTAGCTCATGTGTTTCATTTAGTTCATATTGCACTCTAAAGGGAGATTGTTGTAACTAAAGCAATTCATAAATTCATATAGGTAATTCAGGCACTTTAAAAGAAATTTGTCAATTGTGCATTAAAGATTGCTACTGTCAATGTTAAAATTTATTCAGGCTTACTACAGAACAGTAATGCAAAGTTATTACATTAGCCTGTATATTAAAAATATGCTTATTGTCACACTATTTATGGTGTAGGCCTTCTAGATTGCAAATGTGTATTTATTAGTGTATAGGTTTATGGACATTTGTATACAATTTGCGCAGATGTCTAATGTGTGTTTGTTTGTTTGTTTTATTCAGCTCTTACGGTGTTTTTTCTGGAAATTAAACCCTTTACAAACATCAGTTCCTGAGAGTAATTGCATCTGTTCAGCCGGGAATGCTACAGTAAGAGCTTCACCCAGAAGAACAACAGCTTCACCTCATCCATCCTACCACACATCTGAAAGCTGTCTAATGTAATAAAAGAACTTGATGCTATGATTTAGTCTGTGGCACTCCTGTTAAGAAAATGGATGCATCTGAAAATAAAGACCCAGACCAGCAGGTAGAGGCTCCTCATAATGGAACGGAAGAGGAGGAGCTTCACCGTTCTGGTCGTCAACGGAACCTCACGGAGAAGATGCGTGCATATAAACAGGAGGAGGCACTGAAAAGGGAGAAAAGATTGATTCAGCTGTACGAACAATGGAAGGACCATGCTCGCAAGACAAGGGAAGAGCTAAAAACAGACATTAGTGAAAGCCAACTGGTAGTTCTTATTAATACACTTGAGAAGGCAAGGCAAAGGCAAGTTTATTTGTATAGCACATTTCATACTAGGGGTGTAACGATTCGTTTTAACAACGATTCGATTCGTATCACGATTTGAGGTTGTCGATACGATTCAAGGACGATATTGGTTCATTTAGAACGATACGATCCGAAACGATTCAGTGACTTGAAATCGATTCAGTAACTTTTTAGTCAAAAATTGTGTGACTGAAATAAATATCTGGATACTGCTCAGTGCAGGTGAAGTTTCCTGGATTCCTTTTGTTTCTTGTAAGGGAATCAGGTATCAATTAATTATGGATATAAACAAACAAGTAAACAACAATTAATGGCAAATGCATTCAAATTTTATCTGAATAAAGTGCAACCAACAGTTTAGGTTGAATTAACAGGAAGTTAACCTTTTCTGCTCTCATTTTCAATATTCAATACATTTTCAATAAAAGCACAGTAAGTGCAACCAACATTTCAACAGTAGGTTAACCTGCTACTTCTGCTTTTGTTTTCCAACATAAAAATATTACAATATTAATATCAAAAATAAAGTGCAACTAACTTCTCTTCAGGTTTAATTAATAGTAGGTTTACCTGCTACTTTTGCTGTTGTTTTTCAACATTAAAATAATACAAATACAATATTAATATCAAAAATAAAGTGCAACTAACATTTCTTCAGGTTGAATAAACTGGCTGAACCTGCTACTACTCTCAGTTTAATAAACAAACAATATTTAACAAAAGATAAAATGTAACCAACTACTCTTCAATGACTCTACAGATTTTTTTTTCAAAAATATCAACTGATCAACATGATCTGACCGCAGAACACTTCTCTGTGCGTTCACTATGTCTCCAGCTGTACTAAAACTCGCTCTGCTGGCACACTGCTGCCAGTAATGCACAGGTAACATTTAGCCAGGGTTGATAGTACAGGTAGCGCTTTCTCCTGGTGGCTTGATAATGTCTCGCTGGTTGGTTTCTCCTCTGCCATCCGCCATGCTATGTTTTGTTTTCTTAGCGCTGCTGCTGGTGCGTGGCGATGATGTCACAGATAGGCAGACTGAATCGAGTAACGTTTAACTCCTTTATTATTAAAAGTGCTAAGAAAAAACATCCATATAAAGTCTGACGTGCTTAAATCCAATGCGTTATTTCCTATTATCGATACAATCGATTGATTACCTTTTAAAACGATGTTAGATCGATATATGTCGTCCGGAAGGCCAACTTGCCGAGCACAGATCGATGTAGTTAGATCATAGGAATATAAATCGATACATCGATGTAGTAGATGAATCGTTACACCCCTAGTATCTACGTATACATTTCTATGGGCTTACCCCTCGGCGTCATGAAATCGCGCTGAAGAAGTCTCGTTCAGAACACATCGCGATGCTTGCCATCAGTTCACGTGTCCCACGTGTTGGTGAGTAGTCATAAATTATGTCCTAATGTTTGATATAAAGTATTTTCTGCTTGTTGTTATTGATCAGATTATGTTCAGTCACTGCATCATATCTTTCATCTCCACTCAGGCTTCACATTTCTTTGCTTTCTAAATCAACACACCTTAGGGTGATTAAACACTGTCACGTGACGTGCTATAGACCTTGCTATAAAACATATTTCATATTTTTAATATTTAATAATAACTACTTGTGTAGTTCCAACGTGGCATTTGTAGTAGAAGCACAATAAAAACACTTGCAATGCTTTTACCACAGTATTGGTAGTTTTAATGTGATGTTTGTTGTAAATAGACAGTAAACACAACACTTACCATGCTTGAAATGCCTTTTAATGTTAAATCCAAATATTGTAATGTAATAGTACTTTTTACTGTATATAATATATGTATTATATATTATGACTTTTTTTCTCTCTTTCTTTTTTTTACCTGGAAAGAACAAAAGGGCCTTTCGGACTCAGTCAGCCCATTCTTGTTCATGGAGAAGTAACAGAGAAGACCGAAAGAAGCAACAGCAAATATTTGCAATGGTAAGTAAGTGTTGGTTTGAACTCTTTATCAAGCATTTGTGGTTACTTAAACATATTCTTACAAACCGCATGGCTCAATCAGTAAGAACATATTCTCTAAGACTTAATAATTCACAAGATTTAACAAGTTGTCAAATTCATATGATACTCGTACATATACTCGTACATAATCCTGCAGCTTTTACTCCGACTTCTGCCATTGGCTACTGCCTCAATTCCTGTACATATTTATCATGATTTTTGTAAATCAGTTGCGCCCCTTCTTGGAAAGTAGTCGGATGTCCCACACACTGTCAGAAAGTTTATATTAAGTCCAATGTTTTCTTTAAAATTATTACAAATTGGGCCCTGTCTGTTCATGCAATATTAGATGTCTCTTCAGACCTCATAACCTACCTCTGTTTGCAAGAATGCTCACATGACATCAGATATTCGATTATTTTGTCATAATCAGATCAGTTGTACTGAAAAGTGTGAAGTGACGTGTGGCCAAGTATGGTGACCCATACTTGGAATTTGTGCTCTGCATTTAACCCATCCAAGTGCACACACACAGTAGTGAACACACACACACACACACACACACACACCGTGAACACACACCCAGAGCGCTGGTATTCACTCCCCCCACCGACAATTCCTGCCGGACCTGAGACTCGAACCCGCAACCTTTGGGTTGCAAGTCCAACTCTCTAAACATTAGGCCATGACTGCCCCATAGCGTACTGCTGATAATGTCCTGTTTGCATGTAAATCATTTACGTGATCAAAAGATCAAGTGAATAATCATGAATAATCAACATTTTTAAACAAATTCATATGTGCTATTAAAGATATACTTTCAATAATGGAAATGCACACATATCAGTGAACTGTATTTAACATTTAATTATGCAACACTTTTTACAGAAGGAAATCCTACAGTTATGTAAAGGGACATCATCATCATGTCCTGTCCTGGGCACACTGGGCAACATGTGTCCTCCAACATATTCGATCTGTGGCCACGTTCTTCACATCTTCTCATGGAACACCTGCATTCTTCAGGTCTTCACGAAACATCTGTCTCATGTCTTCCTTGGTCTTCCCTGTCTCCTGCGTCTTCCTGGTGGTGTCCACTTCATAACTGTTTTGGGGTGTTGTTGTTTGGGCATGCGTAGGATATGTCCAGTGAGGTGCACCCTTTGCTATGTCACAGTTTCTCAAAGTCTTCACGTGGAGTACCACTCCTCTTCATGATCTCTTCGATATATGCAGAACCAATATTCATAAACTGTACTTGATGTCTGCTTATGCCTTTATCAAAAAAGCATCAGTGCTCATCAGGAGTTTTAGTAAAGGACAAATGTATTGCCATCCACTAGTTCTAGTCATGCAGCGACTTCATGATGCTATAGTCCAATGTATATATCTGCATTTGTATATAGCGGGTGTTTGTTCGAACAAATGAAGATAGTGAGAGTGAATACCTTTTGAAATCAATGTTTATTCATTAAACCTTTTATTACAGTGGTCACTATAGTAAATCACTACCTTGTTAATGTAAATGTAATATTAATGTATTTTATAGAAGAATTTTCTTACTGAAAATGGTTAACATTTATAATAATCTTTAACTATTTGAATTGGCCTTTCATTTATTTACAATAAAAGTGAACAATAATCACAAGGAAATAGTATTAAAGTTGAGAATGTACATTTTTTTTTTTTGCCTATTTATTTTTTTAAGGGAAGAAACAAATATATTTTCAGATAATAAAGTCGCACCTCATGTCTTGGTTTGTACTTCATAATGGTTATTTTTTTGAAAAGTTATGTTTCAATATATTTCTCTCTCTCTCTCTGTATATATATATATATAAAACTGATCTTCTTTATACTGTTGTGGAGTAGTTTGGGCACTACATTTGTCTTTGAAATGATTGACATTAAATATTGGAATATGCTTATAAAATTGTGTGCATTCATTATGCTTTTGTTACATTTATTTTAATTCAGTTCAGATGAAGAATGGCATAAAGAAGTGATTCAATATACATATATATAATCACTTCTTATTTATTCACATATAATACACACACACACACACACACACACACAATAAATGTATATTAGTAGATGCATTTATCTTTAGTTACAAAAACTGCAACTACCCGTGCTGTTGTAGCTTATAAATATTTAAGAAATAAATATTTAGCAGCCTAAATAGTAAATATTTAAGGAATCTAGCCCTTCAGTTGAAACCGGATGAGATCTGTCATCATTTACCATAAATGGACAAGTAAGTGTGACGCCTCTGTTCTGCTGCGTTGTCATTGGCTGTGACTTTATCGCAGAACTCGCTGTGATTGGGCTGTCTTTTAACCCATATAAAACGGCGTTTCACGTTACAAAGTATGTTTTGATGTTTTTATTACGTTAATAATGCGTTAAGTTAATTATAAAGTGTCGCTATGTTGTGAGAAATTACTCCTTTACCGAGATCCCAACCCTAACCCTAAGCATTTCTGCACACTTCAATGAACTACAGCGCCATGTTTCCCATTGCATTTGTACAATGACAGAGATGTATGGGTAATGTAGTTTAAAACGTTTAATAATGAAACAATAAATGCTAAGTAAATGACATCTTTAATGGACAACTGGATATCTAAATATGTTCATTGTGTAAACCTTTATGACATATATGAGGGGCAGGTTGAAATTTTATATTTTACTGTGAGCACTTTTAGAAAACCTTTATGCCAGCTTTCCATATCTGTCTGAAAACTGTGCCCAACATTATTTAGAAAACATAGCATAAGCAGTTGTCCTGACAATTTTCTCTGTGATACAATAACCAGACTTTGAGTAACAGCCATTTGAAATGTGCTTTTTTTTGCTCTTCCAGGGGCCTCTACTGGGTCCCTGAGGGCGGAAGGGCAGTACAACATACACAGATCTATTTTCCTCATCATGGACAACAAACTTTGAGTCACATTTAAATATCAGAGTATTTTCTCTTTTCTATTCTAACATCATGCTTGTATTAGGTTTTGATGGGTATTGTGAGACCATCTGATGAAATGCAGAAATATTTGAAAGAAATGTTGTAATATAATTTATTAATATTTATTTTTTCTTTTATGGATAAACACCAATAAATATAATGTATGAACCCGCAACAATTTGCAATTATCCAGTTTCCAGTGTAAACAAAAACTATTCATATGTACACTTCACTATTATTATTAAATATAGGACAATGCACCAATAGCAAAAGAGACATTGCCAAAATTTCATGTATTTTCACATACCTGACATCGGTAATGTGCATGCTTTAATTTTTATTGCAGTACTAGATGTACCAGATTTATCAACATGGATCATCTTCAGTTAAGCTTGAAGTGTTTGTAATCCTGTCCTTTATTTCTGGCATTTAAAACTGGCATAATTGTCACAGCATGCAAGTATATGCAACTTTTTGGTGCATTGTACCAAATATAATATAACCAGATAAAAAAGGTTTATGTCTCAAGTAAAAGAATCTTGGTAATTAATTAGATAACCTAAATAAACTTGTGAAATGTGTATTTACTTTCCAAACACCATACACAATATTCACCATATTTTATCACTCAACTCTTTATTGGAGGATACAGTATACAGTTGATAAAGTAGCATAAAGACAAATGAGATTCAAGATAAATAAAAATGGGTCTTCAAAAATACATTAAGATCATATTAATCCATTCACAGCTGCTGAAGCCACACAAATAAGTGCCACAGAATCCAATACAGTCAACTATGATACAGAAAACAGATTTGATATTGTGTTGAAAAATAATGATTCATTATCACAGCTAGACTGGTTTCTTGCTCTTCCCTCTATCATGTTCATGTTCTATCTTGTTCTTCTTCTTCTAAACAATTAGCTTACTTGTACCCTACAGTGTATAATTGATAAACAGATGATGTGGTCACTGATGTGGTGTAGCCTTTTCTCAACCAGAGGAAGAAGTTCTAACATCCCATAGTCAGGCATTCTCCAGTCCTGGTCTAAAAGTAAAACAAAAACACAATTCAAAATAAGTTTAATGTACAGTCAGGTTAGCATATATTCTATATGATTTAAGCAGTGGTGGGCTACTCTGGCCCTCAGTGTCCACTGTCCTGCAGATTTAGCTCCAACCTCAAACCCCCCTGCCTATAATTATCTAGAAGTAAACATGAAGACTTTAGTTACAAATTTTCAGGCGTGCTCGATTAGGCTTGGAGGTAAACTCTCCATTTCAAAAGGGCCAGAGTTGCCCATTCCTGATTTAAATTTACAAAGCCGCAGTCAGTACATTATATAATATACACATTGAAGCATTATGTATATAATATTGCAGCACATAATATTAGCCAAGTACTGAACAAAAACTATTTTACCCATATCTACAGCAACCTTTTAAACAGCAGATCTTTAAAAATATATTTTAGAAAGGCATGGTCTCTACTTAGCCTTTGCCAGTGATGCTAGATTTCTTTTAAGACAACATACTCTTCTGTCACTTGTTTCAAGAGCATCACTTGTGATAGCCTGGACATTGTAAAATTGTTAAAATATAGCAATACAAATTTCATGGAAAAATTAAGAAATAGGTACAGAGGCACAAGACTTACCATGCTTATGAAGCACCCATGGCCATGCACAGTTCTCAGAGACTGGAGTTTTTGCCTCTTGTATTCCTCCTTGGCTGCACATTAGTCTTTTCCTGTAGAATCTTCTGAAGTGTGTGCCTTCTCTTGCTATCCATCTTAAAACACAAATGCAATGTGTTTTAGTCTGTGGAGTATAAGAAATAAGTATAAAAAAATTAATAATAATTCAAAGAACATCTACTATTTGATTCCTAATATATGCCACAACTCAATATCTTCCAAAGCTACCCAGAACCACCCATGGTCTACAAAACAGAGAAAACCCAGGGCCCGTATTCATAAAGATTCTAAGAGTCCTCTCAGAAAACTCCTAATTTAGCTTAAAAACTTTTACGTAGGAGTCTTAGCTTAAGAGCTATTCGGGACCGATCTGAGAGCAACTCTGAGCAAGGAGAATACAAAAACTTTTATCTTAATGAAGAGGCGGGGCTGACCCCGTTGCTACGTATGACACAGTCTTTTGAAGACTGTGATTGGTTGGTTGTCCAAAAAGGGGAAAAAAGGAGTGCTTTTAAGTATAGGGTCTATTCTAAGCCTTCACTTTGAAATTACAAGCGCAAATTGTCCTATTTTACCGTTCTCTCTCACTCACACACACACACACATACACACACACACACATTATATATATGTACACTGAAAAATTAAATTAAGCATAATTAATTTGTGCTCGTTTAAATAATTTAAATTTAGTTTTTTGATTTTAATTTTAAAAAATGAATTGGTTTTATGGGAATTGCATGTGTTTTTGTTTAAATTGAGATCAAATAAATTGATTGCGACCACTTACGATAACATTTTTTAGTAAATTCAACAAATCATTTTTTTCAGTGTATATAAATCCTTTTATTATTTACCATGCTGTTAATTTCCTATAAGGTATTTGATTGGCTTAGAGGTAAAAACATTGTTCCACTCTTTCCAGTTCCACTGATTGCTGGCATGTCTATTTAATTGGTGGTTTGAAAGTTGGATTTAATGCAACAAACATGATCCCTGCACGATCGAATCTATAGCGTCTTATTAAGTCACTGTCATCCATTGTCTGCAACACATTTCTTCTCCCTCTTCGTCTTTCTGCCATTTTCTCCGCTGCTAAAGAAACTCTAAAGCCTCTTAAAAGTCCTCGTCTGTGCTCCTAACAAATTTGACCTTAAGACCTCTTTTAAGGGTTAAGATGCTTTCTGAATTACTTTTTTCTTTACTAGGATTTTTTAGTTAATTTTAAGAGTAAACGCCCACATTTCTAAGAATTTTCTTAGAATTTTGTCACTAGGAGCTACTCTTTGCATTAAGATTCTTTATGAATACGGGCCCTGGAGTTTATATCAACTAAATGCTTTTTATCACACTTTAAGAATTGAAGGCCAAAAGTCCAGTTCCAGCCTTTATGCTAAAAGGCAATCATTGTAATAATAATTGTATCAAAAAGGGAAACAGATATTTACCATTTTAGATAAATCCAAGATACAGAACCTCATTTGCTCATTTTAGGATTTATAAAAAGATTTACACATGAATAATAGTGCATATTTTATCAGAGTAGAAAGAATGATCACTGCTGAAATAAATAGTTCTTTAAGAAATCAACATCAAATTCTGTACTACATATTACAGCATTGCTTCAATACAAGACATACCAATGGACTTGCGCACTTTTCTGTCGTCTTTGGGCACAAGATGGCCATGTTCCTTCCTCACCCTAAACAAAGGACTTATTCGATTAGCTTCCTTCGATATAAGGTCTGGTCTTTCTTCTCTGCTGTAAAACAAGAAAGCCTTACTTACTCTATGTGCAATTACTATTGTTTTTGAAACATATCAATTAAGACAGTTACAATACGATTCAGGGGAGCATTTGATGAGTAAATACTGATATAGTAAAATATTCTAGAAACTTTACCTGAAGGGCTGATTCGCTGCGACTCACTAGTAGCTCTTGTGAGGGTTGGCTCTTAAAAGAACTGTTGAGTTTGATATTGTAGAGATCTAAAAAAAAATAAAAAAATAAAAGTAATCTGCAAGTATTCCTGCAAGACAGAAAGAAAGGAAATTTCATTACATTGCATGCAAGTTGTGAGTTCATGCATAACTCTGTTTCTTTCTGTAAAAAGTGTTGCATAATAATGTTAAATACATTTATATAATAAGTTCACTGATATGTGTGCATTTCCATTTTTGAAAGTATATCTTTAATAGCACACATGAATTTGTTTAAAAATGTTGATTATTCTCTTGATTTTTTTGATCACATAAATGATTTACATTATCAGCAGTACAACTGATCTGATTATGACAAAATAAACGAATATGAAGAGACATCTAATATTGCATGAACAGACAGGGCCCAATTTGTAATAAATTTAAAGAAAACATTGGACTTAATATAAACTTTCTGACAGTGTGTGGGACATCCGACTACTTTCCAAGAAGGGGCGCAACTGATTTACAAAAATCATGATAAATATGTACAGGAATTGAGGCTGTAGCCAATGGCAGAAGTCGGAGTAAAAGCTGCAGGATTATGTACGAGTATATGTACGAGTATCATATGAATTTGACAACTTGTTAAATCTTGTGAATTATTAAGACTTAGAGAATATGTTCTTACTGATTGAGCCATGCGGTTTGTAAGAATATGTTTAAGTAACCACAAATGCTTGATAAAGAGTTCAAACCAACACTTACTTACCATTGCAAATATTTGCTGTTGCTTCTTTCGGTCTTCTCTGTTACTTCTCCATGAACAAGAATGGGCTGACTGAGTCCGAAAGGCCCTTTTGTTCTTTCCAGGTAAAAAAAAGAGAGAGAGAAAAAAAGTCATCATATATAATACATATATTATATACAGTAAAAAGTACTATTACATTACAATATTTGGATTTAACATTAAAAGGCATTTATAGCATGGTAAGTGTTGTGTTTATTGTCTATTTACAACAAACATCACATTAAAACTACCAATACTGTGGTAAAAGCATGGTAAGCATGATGTAATGTCCTTTTACTGCACCTGCATCACATTAAAACTACCAATACTGTGGTAAAAACATTGCTGTTTTTATTGTGCTTCTACTACAAATGCCACGTTGAAACTACACTAGTAGTTATTATTAAATATTAATAATATGATATAAAAATATGAAATATGTTTAACGGTCTATAGCACGTCACGTGACAGCACTCCCGGCGCTATGGGCGGGCCTTAGGGGGCCGGGCCCGCCCACAGAGCTCCTGTGCCCCCCCCTCCATCAAATTTACATTTAAAAATTATTTTAAAAATAATAATAATTTACGTGTAGTATGTATATATTTATTGATGTGTGTATTTAAGTGTAATATTTGACTCATAATCTTATTTAAAAAAACACCCGCGAAGTTTGACTGATTGTTTACAAAAAAGGGGTTTCCCACTGACCCGCTCTAACGGCAGCATCTCGGTAAAGTTATAGCGAAGTGACGTGCGCTCGGTTTTGCCTAAGCTAGCTAGCCAGGTTAAATTTAAATTAATCGTGAAAGTGAAAATGTTAAAATATGGATATACGAAGCTTTTTCAAATCGTCAGCTTCTGGAGGGAAGAAACTGACACCTGTGGCGCCTGAAACACCTGCTACAACGACAGAAGGTGGTGGAGCCTCGGCTAGCAGCACCAGTCATGATCCAAGCTATGTTTTTTTTGAATGAGATTCCACTCCCAAAAACGTCGACTTCAGCTGTATTAAGAACGTGAGTAGGGAAGTTGGTTTTATTACTCTTCTTAAGTTGCACCAGCTGTGGTGTAAATTATGCATTTGACACTAGCCGTGTTTACATTACCCTTCAAATTGCGCAAATTGAAATTGCGAATTGAAAATATTTCGAAATAGTTTTTTATCGATATTTAGATAATAGCGCAAAACAGCTGCGCAAATCTGTAATGGAAACGCAGCTACTGATATGCTATATGTGTGTGAGTGTGTCGTAGTTGATTATGCATGGTTGATTTAATACTTAACTTGAGATTTGTGACTATTAGGCTGTTATTAGGAAGTTGGCTTATAGCATGCTGTGTTCACGGAACAATGCAGACCAAGGCTCTAACTGTAACATGATATCTTCAGTAACCGAAATATGAGTGGGCAATAGGCTAATTGTAGTTAGGATATTGAAATCGCCGTGAAACTGTTGTAGCAATAGTTGGTTGTTGTCCTATAGAAAAATTTATTGGATGTCATAATTAGGCCCCCCCAAGAATATTAAATGCCCGTCCATTGATTTGTTTCTGCCGCCGGCTCTGCGTGACAGTGTTTAATCACCCTAAGGTGTGTTGATTTAGAAAGCAAAGAAATGTGAAGCCTGAGTGGAGATGAAAGATATGATGCAGTGACTGAACATAATCTGATCAATAACAACAAGCAGAAAATACTTTATATCAAACATTAGGACATAATTTATGACTACTCACCAACACGTGGGACACGTGAACTGATGGCAAACATCGCGATGTGTTCTGAACGAGACTTCTTCAGCGCGATTTCATGACGCCGAGGGGTAAGCCCATAGAAATGTATACGTAGATACCCCATTAGCGACTGTTTCTATAGTGGCGCGTCAACGTGCCTGGAGCGGTCGAATGAGGCATCTACGTATACACATCTATGGGTTTAACTTGCAGCCGGCCTGTGGCGTCTTCTTCATTGTGACACCGGGGCGCATCTTTTCTTCACACAAATCAATCGTTTGACCTCGGAACAGTTGGAATACTTGAACTTTTTCAATAAAGTGTGCCCGTTGTCTGTAATATTCTGTGTTGTATCTCATATAACGCACATGGGCAGGTTTAGGGGCGGGGTTGGGCTACTGTTTGTGTCTGAATAGCATAAATAAAAATAAATAAATGTAAACAAAACTATGATGGCTGATTAAATTGAGAATCATACTCCAACATGTCATAATGGAAAAATGATAACCCAATAAATAATTTCATCATGATAACATTCACATGTGTTGATAGCAGCGATAATAATAATAATAATAATAAATTTTATTTATATTGCACTTTACATTTAAAACAATCTCAAAGTGCTACAGAGTCAAGAGTTAAAATTAAGTTTAAACAAATTAAAAGTAAAAATTAAACATGTCAGTTGTATGCTTTTCTAAAGAGATGTGTTTTTAAGTCTTTTTTAAAAACATCTGTAGTCTGTGGGGCCCTCAGGTGGTCAGGGAGGGCGTTCCACAGCCTGGGGGCAGCAGAAGCAAAAGCCCTATCACCCATACTGCAGAGCTTGGTTCTGGGGGTTTGGAGGGTGTGTGAGGTTCCAGACCGGGTGCGTGAGGAGGTCTGGGGGGTGAGGAGTTCCTGTAGGTAAAGGGGGGCATGTCCATGAATGCACTGGTGAGTGAGGAGTGAGACCTTGTACTCAATTCTGAGTGGGACTGGGAGCCAGTGTAGGGATTTCAGAATGGGGGTGATGTGGTCATGCTTGCGCACCCTCATCAGGATCCTGGCAGCGCTGTTCTGTATGTACTGGAGTCTCTGGATGCTCCTGCCAGAGATCCCGATGAGGAGTGCATTACAGTAGTCCAGCCTGGAGGAGACAAAGGCATGGATGAGCTTCTCTGCATCTGGTAGGGTGAGTGTTGGACGGAGTTTGGCGATGTTCTTGAGGTGGTAAAATGATGTCTTACTGAGGTGTTTGATGTGGGTGTCAAAGGTGAGTTGTTGGTCCATTTTAACACCCAAGTTGGTGACAGATGTGGAGAGGGAGATGGTTTCGCCGTAGAAATTGATATTGGTGATGGTGGAAGAGCGGAGCTGATGTGGTGTGCCAACCAGGATGGCCTCCGTTTTGGAACTGTTGAGCTGTAGAAAGTTGAGCTTCATCCAAGCCTCTATCTCCTCCAGGCAGTTAGTCAGTGTAGAAGTTGGCAGAGGAGCAGAAGAAGTGGGGGTTGTCTTGAGGTAGAGCTGTGTGTCATCCGCATAGCAGTGAAATGCTATGCCATGGCTGCTAATGATATTGCCAAGGGGGAGCATGTAGAGAGAAAAGAGGGTGGGGCCCAGCACAGAGCCCTGAGGAACACCGCAGATGACGTTGTGGGTGTGTGATTTGGCTTTGCCCAGGGCGACATGCTCAGTTCTGTCGGTCAGGTAGGAGGTGAACCAGTTGTGAGCGTTTTCTGAGAGTCCAATGGTGTATTGCAGATGGTGGAGAAGGATGTTGTGGTCTACTGTATCAAAAGCAGCTGTGAGGTCCAGGAGGATGAGTAGTGATGGGGAACCAGTATCTGCTGCCATCAGGAGGTCGTTGGTGACTCTGACCAAGGCTGTTTCTGTGCTATGACCAGGGCGGAAACCAGACTGAAATTTTTCATACAGTTTATTGTGTTTGAGGTGATCATGGAGTTGAGCGATAGCAACCAAAACGTTACAATTTCACATTTTTCTGGAGAGATCTGAAAAATCTTTGCAACAACAAGCAAGCGAGTGATTATGTACATTCACTGAGTGAATATTATGAAAATAAAATACATATTTCTCGCTAGAAATGTAATCAAAACTTATTTTTATGCAGAAACTAACTCAAAATACTGATTTTTTCCACTAAAATGAGAGAAATGTCCGCCATGTTTTTTGTTCTCGCTAGCTGTGTCCCAATTCAAGGGCTGCGTCCTTTGAAGTGCGCGGCCGACGCAGCCTTCAAAGGACGCTCCGAGACTCTTTTACAGTGGAACGTGTAGAGGATTGCGTCACCGCGGCGCGACGAAGGCTGTCCCAATTCGTAGGTCCTTCGAAGGCTCCTTCAAAATACGGCCTGCAAATGCGTCCTTCTTTTCCCATGAAATGAAGGATACTCGGATGGATGCTTCGCAGCCTTGCCTACCCCAGAATTCCTTGCGCGCCGCGACGTCAGATTTTTGAAGAGAAATTGCCAGATTACACTTTTAAATGCAATTATTGGGTTTCAATTTACACCAGTAATCTAATGTATCTACAGATAAAAATAAAATGTTGACTAATATGTTACCAACATATGATTTTATATAGTTTATATTCTTTATTATGCACATAAATGGGCCGAGGTAAACATCTTTAGTTGTTTTGTTTTTAGGCAGTTGAATATAACTTTAAAGTCCAGTATAAATGTTCATTTCAGTTCTCTTCAACGGCAGCTGTCAACAGTTGCTAAATATTACAAATAATGTAACGAAATACATTTACTCTGTATTTGAGTATAATTGTGAAGTACCTCAGATTTTTATTCAACTTCATCTCAGAGGCAAATATTGTGGTTTTATGAAAAACTGACTTTTAACACATGGATATTACATTTTGATATTAGTTATAGTTTAAAAAAGAATCTAAAAATAAAATACACTAGAAATAGGTCTTATAGATCAGGGATAGGCACCGTTGGTCTTGGAGGACCACTGTCCTGCAGAATTCAGCTCATAGAACAGTTTTGCATGTTAAAATATTTTGTTGTTTGCTTTGAGGATGTGAGTTAATTTAATTTATTCTTCCCTCTTTCTGAAAACATCTTAGCGACATGGCAGCCGTCGAATAAGTCAGCACTGCAAACCTGTTGGTAGACAGTGGAAATATGCCCTGATCCCAGATGATGTCCCGAGGCTTCACCAGGGTCAATAAAGCCCAGCTCAATAAAAGACTACATTAAAACATTTTCTTCCATCTGTTTTATGTACTGTTAATTTTAAAATTTATTTAGTTTTTCTAATCTTAAACGTAACTTATGTAAATAGTTGTAAAAAGTACTGTAAATAAAAATGTATAGAACAATTTATTTTTTCATTTACAAATTAATTGACATGACAAAAATAAATGTACAGAATTATTTATTTTATTTACAAATTATAACTTGCATAACAAAAATAATGTGTAGAACGGTAATTATTCATTTACACATTTTAATTTACAAAACCAAAATTTTAGTTCTCAACAATCTCTCAAGAAGAGAAAACAATCAGTCCATTCTCTCCCTGCTCTCCTCTGTCTCTCGCTGAAACTTCCTGTCCTCCCTCAGTATCTCCATCAGCTCATCCTCTCATCTCCTCTGTCTGTCTCTCTCTTCCTGTCCTCCCTCAGTATCTCCATCAGCTCATCCTCTCATCTCCTCTGTCTGTCTCTCTCTTCCTGTCCTCCCTCAGTATCTCCATCAGCTCATCCTCTCATCTCCTCTGTCTGTCTCTCTCTTCCTGTCCTCCCTCAGTATCTCCATCAGCTCATCCTCTCTGTCTCGTTTCCTCTTGGCTGGAGTTGCTCCTCATCTTGGTCATCCACTGCTGAACTTGGCCCTGGTGTGTCCTCAGGGAAGGAGTGGGGTTGTCCCAACACCTCAATCATGAAGACAAACCATGGCCAAGTTCCCCACTCCCTCACCTGTCCCAGGACACTTTCAATCCTAAGGCAGAGAAAATAAACGAAATAAATGTCTGTCAACAACAAACACAACAGCACAATACATTTCAGTAAAGATGTGTCTATTAACTTGCATACTTTTTATTTATTTTTTAAGTTGTAATAAGTTTATTTTTTTTACCTTCAAGGCAGGGGGTGCAATCTTAAGAAAATTTAAAAATATGATGCATCAGTAGCCTACAAACATACAAAATACTCCAGAAATCATATTTATAGATACTCAAATTCTATATTCTCGATTTTTCCGGCCTGGTAAATAAATACTCATTTGCTGCCCTCATTTTAATAAAGCTGCTAAAAGTAACTTGATCCATAAAACAAAACGAAATATTACATCAGATCACCTAACGAATAAAGCTGTGCCGTAGTAACACAGAAATAAAGACCACCGGCTTTTAAAACGTTTCGTTGGTTATTTTAGTAAATTAAAACAAAATAGGCTACTTACATGTATAAGTGTTCCTCGGCCGCGGGATGGGTAACGTTAGAGGAATACACTGCAAAGGATCCACTTGTTCTGGTTGGTTCTATCCTTCGCGGCCGGGGAGAAGGACGGTGGGTAGGGTTGCCAGGTCTCTGCAACAAAAGTAGTCCAAAACTCCCAATGCGAATTTCTCCATCGAGCGGCCGAATTCTCCACTGCAGTTGTACGTTTGGGGATGTTGGATTGGCGAAATCGTACTTATGGGGTAGAAACAAACCCGCGGAAATAATTTTTCACCCGCGGCAACAACTTAAAAGTAGCCTAATTCGGCTGAATAAACGGGGACTTGGCAACACGGACGGCAGGCTGCAGTTGAAGGACCCTTCGAATTGAGACAGCCTTCGTCGCGCTGCGGTGACGCAATCGGCCTTCAAATGCGGCCTTTGAAGGATGCAGCCCCCGAATTGGGACACAGCTACGGCCGGAATCTTGAAAGTCACGTGACTTGGACGCAAAACAAGAGGAAAAGAATAAGCAAAAAAAAAAATGTAACAGTCATACAATTCAAGGGCCATTATTGTAACCCCTCTACGTTTTGCACTTTGGACCAATGTAGTCAGGGTACGTTTTTATATGAGACTGGGTTGAAAATGACCAAAAGGAGACTTGATTTACTGTAAACAATCATCCTGGAGTGCAAACCAAGAGAACCCATCCACTAACCGTTACAGATAGAAAATATAAACACTTCAAAGTCTCTCAAAGTTTACTACACAGAATCAAATTAAAACAGTACCTTGTGCCCTTCATCAGCCAGGAGCTAAGCGGTAGAAAGAAACCTTTTAAACATTATAAACGGTGAGTGCCCAAAATTAACCTTTCTTCTCTGGTAGCGCTAATCAGAATGACGATTCATGTAGAAAGTGCGCCAACATACA
Source organism: Gobio gobio (assembly GCF_949357685.1). Classification (NCBI taxonomy): domain Eukaryota; kingdom Metazoa; phylum Chordata; class Actinopteri; order Cypriniformes; family Gobionidae; genus Gobio; species Gobio gobio. The sequence continues at coordinate 96,595 of NW_027645713.1, read as the reverse complement.
CACAACGCGCCGCTGCACTTCCTTAACCACACTTCAAAATAAAGGTATGAGAGGTAAGAAATAAACACTCTTGAAAAACAAGAAATACTTAATGTGGACATGTACTCCATCTCAAGCATCATTTGACAACCAAAACATGAAAATAAAAAGTTATTTTATAACATATGGCTAAAGTTTAATAGTAAAGTCCTTTCTAGTAAAAGTCTTCCTCAAATATTCAATGCAACACTGCCCTCTATGGGAGGAGGTAAAGGTGACAGCCCACTTAACTGATTGGGGGTTTAATGGTCATTTACAACCTGACTCGACTTCTTTTTTAATCAGGTTGTCTACGACTTCGGGTTCAGCGAGAGCAGATTGGAGATTATTGCAGATGGTATTCTGGGAAAGCGGGCATTCGACGCCGGCTATATGAAGCCGTGTTCGAGGCCGGACAGCAAATAATCCGTAAATTCGGCGTCCGGGTGGTGAGCTAATTCGATGGACAGACGAGAAATATTTACAGGAGTTGATAAGTAATTATTTGTTTTTTTATTCAGTGATTTGAAAACGGGGCATACATATCGTGCGTGAGCACCACCACAGAAACTGCAGATATGCAAGTATTTACAGCGTTGTCTGCTGCAGTTCCCTGTATTAAATTTGTTGCAGGACTGCCTGTCTTCGAAGCGGGGGGGATCTCTTCTAAAATCGTTGTTTGCTGTGTAGGTTGCAGGTCGTGGCATATAACTGGTAGATCTAATCTGGGTTGTCTCCGGGCAGGGGGGGCAGGGGTTAATCTGAGGACATGATGTCGTAGAATGTGCCACTGACCTGCAAACAGCGCACGAAATGTTCCTGCAGCCTAGGAACACTCTGCTATGGAGATCCGTGTCGACAGCACCCCAGTAAGCACACTGATTCCACTGGGCAAGCCGCACGGCACATTTTGCTAGCGAAGAGTTTGTGATAAGTGTAAAAATGTCCTCCCCCATAGGACAGCGCGAGCTCGGCTATGATTACCAGATAATCATTTAGCTTGCGGCGCCTGTGGGGAAAAACTGAACAAATGATATCTGTGAATCGGGAAAAAGCAATCGAAAATTCGGGAAAAGAAAGTAAGCGGGATGAATGTGGGTTGGGGTTTTTTAAAGTGACTGAAAAATCCCTGCAGTCTATCTGGCGGTTTGTGTCTGACACGGGGAACATGGAGAGGAGAGATGACAAGTCAATGTCCACACCTGCCAGGATCTGTGCCCGGATGTTTTGCGCCACTGGAGGCGGCTCAGGGGAAACGGCGTTAGAAGGGACAGGCATCGGTGTTGCTGTGAGGAGAGAAAACTAAGATTTAGTTTGCAGAAGGGGGTTGGAAGAGAGAGGAGCCGGGGCTGCTTCTGGAGCTTGGAGGGAAAAGTTGTTGGGAGCATGAGGAAAAGGAGGATACATGTGAGACATAGAAGCTTGTGCTGCGGGTAGGGCCGGCGTTGCGTTTACTCGAGCTGCAGGCCACTGAAAAGAAGAAGTGTTAGCGAGTGTTGGAAAGGACTGTTGGTGATTTTGAGCTTGGACTGCTAGCAAGCTCGCGCTAGCATCTGCGATGGGAGCTGGAGGCCACTGAAAATGAAAAGGGTTAATAACTGTTGGAGGAGCGAGCTGAGAGGCTGAAGGCAGGCCGGCAGGCCCAGCCACAAGCATCGCTACAGCGGGAGAAGCCACGGTGCGAGGTTGGTCCTCGAGTGCAAGCCGATGAGGCCTTGACGCGGTAGAGTCTGGGGCGCGTCCCAGGCTTGCTGAAGGCCTGTTGCTGCGGCTCGTCACTCGAATCGAGCCGGATCTTGTACGGAGAAGAGAAGGTGTCGAACGAGGTGAATCCTGAGCCCTGCAAGCTCTATTCTGCCTGCTGTGGGCTGAAGTGGGCTTAGGAGAGCGGTAGGCTGGCTGCAAGCTGACATAAAGGTTGTACAGTTCCGCTTTGTTCAATTTCCGCGAGAACTGCACGTCGGAGTTTGCCAGCGCTTGCCTCAGACCTACTACCGTCCACTTCCCGATAGCTGGGATCGTCGGGACGGTCGAGATGTAAGAGGAAGCCGGGGAGGAAGTTGGCCGTCTCGCCGGTGGAGGCGAGGGTTGGCCTCGGCGTCTTGGTGAGCGTGAGGCGGATCGAGCAGGCTGGCGGCCACGCTGAGAAGCCTGGGGCTCTGGTGCGATATCCAGCGGCGGAGGAGTGGGCCTAGGGCCGGCAAATTGCGGCAGAGGGTCCCGAGGAGAGCTGGTTTCATGGCCAGAGGAGGATGATTGGATTTGCGACATAGTCATTATCAGACCAACAATGCTAAGAAACTGTCAACGAAAGGAAGGTGAGTCAGCTGTATATAAACACTCCTCCTGTTGTTGATTGAATTGATTAGTTCAGTATGCTCCACTCGTGTTTAATTAGGTTTTAATTATCTGGACGTGCTCCACTTGGGTTTGATTAGGTTACATTATCTGGCGTGCTCCATTATTTAGATAGGTTTAATTATCTGGACGTGCTCCTCCCGAAATTAGTTACTAAAACTTCACGTGATGTAGCTAAGGCTCATCTGTCTGTCGCGCAGTCGAAAATGAAGCAGCAGTTTGACAAAAAAAAGTGTCAGAAGAAATTTGCAGGTTGGTGATTCTGTCCTTGTGCTTTTGCCAGTGCCTAGAGCCACTGCCCCTCTGCCCTTATCAGCTGAGGTGCCCCTCTCGCTACCCATCCCCGCTAAAAGTGTTCTGTTTTCCCTCCGCTAAAGATCCACCGATTCTGCGAATCCGCTCCTGTGTTCTCCCGCTTACTCCCCAGCGTCACTCAGAGTCTGTGCGCGGAAATCTGGAAAGCGGAGACGACAGTTCCAGAATGTCATCGCATTAACAGTATGCGTTACAATCCGCGGAATTAGTATTTTGGCAGTTTGTTTTTGTATTTCTGTCGGTATTATCTTTTAATAGTGCTAACAACTTGTACAAAATACACGTTCTTGGAAGAGAATTATATTTCTTGTCTAATCAAGTTTTTGTACCCGAAGTGACACCAACTTTGCTGTTGATGGCACACTTTGTAGAATATATATAGGCCTAATTTCATATAATAACCCATAAACTGTTACAGAATTTATAAATTACTTTTGATATAATTCTTATTCCTAAATTTTTCAACTAAATATCCAAATAAATCTAATTATTAAAATAAATTAACCATATAAACTAAATTACTGATCTAAAGCCCACACTGTCACTGTATGATAATTGAAATGAACTGATACATCACCGTTTTCTCCAGAATGGCTATACAGCTGAATAAAATTATGTTGCATTATTTAACACTGTAAAGCTGCTTTAAAACAATCTGCATTGTTAAAAGCGCTATATAAATAAGGTTGACTTGACTTGACTTGACTTATTACTATTTAGGCTATATCTTCCGTGTCTTAATGTAAAATACTAAAAATATTCTACTTAATTTTATTTTGACAATTTAGTAGGATAATTGAATAACTGATAACAGAAAAATCTGAATCCCAGTAAAAGATAATCATCTGAAAGGTAATTTTGTATGACTTATGTACAAGCATATCAATATTTACTTATTTAATTGCCCATATTTTAATTGAAGATATGTCATAATAAAAAATAAAAAACATAGGCCTAATATATTTTGTCATAATAGAAATCACTCAATTAACCTATAGGTTTTAATGAAAGTGAAGATGCCTTAAATGTACATCTAATTCATGAAAATATTAAATAATAGCCCCGTTAATTACAGTAAGTATTACGTTTAAAAACAATAACACCAGTAACAACATGCCACTTGGGGCCTCCTGTGCCAAATATGGCTGGGTCATCTTACCCCAAGAGTCTAATTGTATCTTTTTTCTTCAAAATGAAAGCTATAACATTTACTCCACAAAGCCAAAAACATTGTGTCCACAAATCCTTCATTAACAAATAGACACAAAAACTTTGATATTTAACATAATACAATGTCATATATCACTATTTTCGATAGACACAAAATTAGATCAAAACTGTTTTGACTGACTAGTAAGAGTAAGATGGATAATTTGTATGGACAAGCACCCAATCCTCGCCCCCAATGCCACCCCACCCCAGTGCCCCTTTTTTTGGTTTGGGCCACTGCCCCTCAAAATGTCTGTGCGCGGCCCTGTTGAGGTGGGTAGTGCATCCCCGGTGAAACAACATCCGTATAGGGTGAATCCAAAAAAACGTGAAATTATGAAAGATGAGGTAGAATATCTTTTAAAACATGGGTTAGCCGTACCAAGTCAAAGTCCATGGAGCTCCCCATGTTTGCTAGTACCCAAACCAGACTCCGCGTATCGCTTTTGTACGAACTATCGGAAAGTTAATAATCTTTCAGTACCTGATTCGTTCCCTCTACCTCGTACTGAAGATTGTATCGATCGGGTGGGAACGGCAAGAAATGTGACGAAAATAGATCTGTTAAAAGGTACTGGCAGGTGCCTTTCACGCCACGGGCTCCGGAAATTTCTGCCTTTGTGACGCCTGACAACTTTATTCAATATACTGTCCTTGCGTTCGGGATGCGAAATGCACCTGCAACGTTTCAAAGGCTTATGCAGAGGGTTTTATCTGACGTACCGAAATGTGAGGCATATATAGATGATGTTGTGCTGTATTCAGACAGTTGGACAGAGCATATGAACAATCTTGAATTATTGTTTACTCGATTGTCAGACGCTTCTCTGACTGTAAACCTTGCAAAATGTGAATCTGCGAAAGCAGAGGTGACATACTTGGGAAAGAAGGTGGGTCAAGGAAGTGTGAGACCAGTAGAAGCGAAGGTTTCTGCGATAATAGACTACCCATCTCCATCTAATAAACGTGAGTTGAGACATTTTCTTGGAATGTGCGGTTACTATAGACATTTCTGTAAAAACTTTTCCAGTGGTGTGACCCCACTTACTGATCTACTTAGTGAATAAAGAACATTTGTATGGTCTAGTGAGTGTGAACGTGCTTTCTTGTCCGCTAAAGATCTTCTGTGTTACGCATCTCCGGAATTTCACCATCCGTTTAAGCTGCACGTGGATGCGAGTTCAGTTGGAGCAGGAGCAATCTTATTACAAGAGGACAATATGGGTATTGATCATCCGGTGTGGTATTTTTCTAAAACGTTTTCGAAGTGCCAAAGTAATTATAGCACAATTGAGAAGGAAGCTCTTGCCTTAGTGCTGGCGCTCCAACACTTAGTAGGTAGTAGTGGTAGTAGTGGAGGTAGTAGTGTGCCTATTATTGTTTTCACCGACCATAACCCTCTGACGTTTCTTTCCCGTATGTGCAATGCCAACCAGCGTTTGATGCAATGGGCGTTAATTGTACAGGAATACAATCTGGATATTAGGCATCAAAAAGGCACTGAAAATGTTGTAGCGGATGCGCTGTCCAGGGTGTAGTGCTGAAAAATAAGAAAGTTAGAATACGTTTTTTTCTATTTGGGGGTGGGGTATGTTACGTCCAAGGATGTATTCACGTTTCTGTTAAAGATTGTTATTCGAGTGTTTCTCTCTCTCTCTCTCTCTCTCTCTCTCTCTCTCTGTCTTTCTCCCCTCCTGTGTTTTCTTGCCTGATAGGTAAATGGCTGCCACCTGTGTTCATTCACTGATCTGGGCGTGGTCTGCGCATTGTTTGGTGCGTGTCCTGAGGAGTCCAATATAAAGCTGCAGAGAGACATGCAGCGTTTGAGGCTGATCCGTTCTCCAAACCCAGACGATGAGCGCTCGTCGCACTCTTTGTTGTTTTGTTAAAATGGGTGTCACAGAGTGTTAACGAGTTGATTTCAGTTATAATCAGTTAAGAGATTTTTGGGTTGCCATATACCCTCATTCACTATTCCCTACAATAGTCCACTACAATTATATTTTAGTGAATCACTACTATGTGGAAATTGCAGTAAATTACAAGCGACAATTTCTCACGTTGAGTACACGAGTGCGTGTCTCGTTTATTACGTGAAGCAGAAAACTCAGAATCAAAATGGTGCTGACAAGCGTCCCACATCAACGCGCGTTAAGCACATTTAAAGGGACCGCGGTCCCTGAACAGTCATGAACAAACACGCTAACAAAGTGCTGCATTTATACAGCAGTGTATAGAACAGTGTATAGAACTACGTTTAACCTCAAAGGTGAATTATGTAAGCCACATTCACTACATACGTCCCCCCAGAATTCACCATATCAGGAGAAGAACCAAACAGTCAACGGGGAGGTGGGCGTATCAAACGGCCACAACGGCTGCGCTGTATCGGGGGTCGGGGAGACCCCTCTGCAGCCGGTGTCTTGTCATGACACAAGTGTGGGGCATGGAGTGTGGGAGGCTTGGGAGGGAAAGGATCAAGGGGTGGGGGCAGAGCAGGAGGCCGTCCGCGTCGAGGGGGCTGGGCCAGATCAATGGGCCTCGCCACGTCCAAGTGAGCCGGTTTGAGACGGTCGATGGAGAGTCGCTCCGGTTTGCCGCCCCTGTCCACCACAAAATGTTTGCCCCCCGTCTCCAGAACACGGAATGGGCCCTCGTAGGGCGGGCGTAGCGGTCCCCTGTGGGCATCATGGCGAATGAAAACATTGTCAGCCGTCTGAAGTCCAGCGGGGATGTGTGACCGAGGGAGGCTGTGCCGGGAAGTAGGGACAGGTGCGAAAAGCTTTGCATTGTCCAGTAAAGTAGACCGCTGGAGAGTAGCAGACCAAGGAACCGTGGTGCTAGGAACAAAATCCCCTGGTACTCGCAGCGGCTGTCCATAAACAAGCTCTGCGGATGAGGACTGAAGGACCTCCTTTGGCGCAGTCCTGATGCCCAGCATCACCAACGGGAGCTTGTCGACCCAGTTGCTGTCTTTGAGGCTGGCACGCAGGGCAGCCTTCTTCGACCTATGAAAACGTTCACAGAGTCCGTTAGCCTGCGGGTGATATGCGGTCGTGCGGTGGAGTTTCACTCCGAGGCTCTGTGCGACAGCATCCCACAGCTCAGACGTAAACTGTGCGCCTCGGTCAGAGGATATGTCTGAAGGAGTGCCAAAACGGGCAACCCAGGTGCCAATAAATGCCCGTGTCATCTCGACAGACGCCACTGACGTCAGTGGCACAGCCTCAGGCCAGCGGGTGGTCCTGTCAACCATGGTTAACAGATATATGAAACCGTGAGATGACGGCAGAGAACCGACCAGGTCCACGTTTACATGGTCAAAACGTCTCTCTGGTACTGAGAACGACTCTAACGGGGCTTTAGTGTGGCGGTGTACTTTGGCCCATTGGCACTCAACACAAGTGTTAGCCCAGTCTCTAACGTCCTTCTTGAGGCCATGCCAAACAAACTTCGCTGCAACCAGTCTCTGTGAGGCTTTCGAACCTGGGTGGGAGAGACCATGGATGGCATCAAAAACTTGTCGTCTCTATCCCGAGGGTACGACCGGCCGTGGACTACCTGTGGAGACGTCACACAGGAGTGTGGTGCCGGCCTCACCAAAAACCACGTCCTCGATCTGCAGCCCTGTAGTCGAGGTCCTCAGGAGTTGCACTCCCGGGTCTGTGGTCTCGGTGCCATGCTGTTGTAATCCAAACCAAGGTGGACGGCCCCTGCCACAGCCCGTGATAGGCAGTCCGCCACGCGGTTGTTCTTACCAGCAATGTGCTGCAAGTCCGTGGTGAACTCTGAAATGTAGGACAGATGACGTTGCTGGCGAGCGGACCACGGCTCAGCTACCTTGGCCATGGCAAAAGTCAGCGGCTTGTGGTCCACAAAAGCAGTGAAATGCCGGCCTTCCAGCAGGGAACGAAAATGTCTGATAGCGAGGTAGAGACACAGAAGCTCCCAGTCGAAAGTGCTGTACTTCCGCTCACAGGGGCGCAGCTGACGGCTAAAGAAAGCCAGCGGTTGCCAGGCCCCGCTTACCCACTGCTCATAGACCGCACCAACAGCGTAATCCGAGGCATCAGAGGTGATGGCGATGGGGGCTGTAGGAGAAGGGTGCGCCAGCATGGTGGCGTTCGCTAGGGCTGCCGTAGTGGCAGCAAAAGCCCTGTCTCTGCTCTCAGTCCAGTCCACAGCGTGCTTGGGTTTACCTTTCAAGGCCTCGTGCAAGGGCCGCATGAGCTGAGCGGCTCTAGGGATGAAGCGGTGGTAAAAATTAACCATGCCGAGGAACTCCTGCAGGGATTTGACGGTGAGCGGGCGTGGGAACTGCGTGACCCCCTCCACCTTTGATGGGAGAGGGACTGCACCGTCCTTAGTGACTCTGTGTCCTAGGAAGTCAATGGTGGAGAGACCGAACTGGCACTTAGCGGGGTTGACAATTAAACCATGCTGGATAAGCCGCTCAAAAAGGGTTCGGAGGTGCGCCAGGTGCTGAGACTTGGATGTGCTTGCTACTAAGATGTCATCCAAGTACACGAAAAGGAATGGCAGGTCCCGCAACACAGAGTCCATGAGGCGTTGAAAAGATTGGGCGGCGTTTTTAAGGCCAAACGGCATGCGCAGGAACTCAAATAGCCCAAACGGTGTGATTACTGTGCCGTTTTGGGAATGTCCAGTGGTCGTACCGGCACCTGATGATATCCCCGGACGAGGTCAACTTTGGAAAAAATCACCTTGCCCGCCAGGTGTGCTGAAAAATCCTGTATGTTTGGGACTGGGTATCGGTCGGGTGCCGTTGCCTCATTAAGCCGCCGGTAGTCGCCACACGGCCGCCAGCCGCCGCCAGGTTTGGGGACGATGTGGAGGGGCGAAGCCCATGGACTGTCGGATCGGCGGACTATGCCCAGGCGTTCCATGTTTGCAAACTCAGCCTTTGCAACGGCGAGCTTGGTTGGGTCGAGGCGCTGAGCGCGGGCGTAGACGGGTGGACCAGTAGTGGTGAGATGATGCTCCACACCATGCTTCACGGCAGATGCAGAGAAAGTGGGCTGAGTGAGGGCTGGGAAACTGGCAAGTAGACGCATAAAGCATGCCGCATAAAGCCGGCCCCACTGAGCGTACATGTATAAGAGCAAAACGTGACAGCGTTAATCAAACGACGGTTTTTTACATCCACCAACAGTCCATGTGCACACAAAAAATCTGCACCGAGGAGGGGGACGGCAACCTTTGCAGTAACAAAGTCCCAGCCGAACTGCTGTCCTCCGAAACATAATTCGACGTACCTCGTTCCATATGTGCGGATGGGGCTACCATTGGCAGCTTCCATAGGAGGGCCGTGGCTGTCGGTCACCATGTCCAAACGGGATGCAGGCAGGACGCTCCTCTGTGCTCCCGTGTCGCACAGAAAACGCCGTCCAGAGATGCTGTCGCGGATGAAGAGCAGCCTGCCTACGCGGCCGACGCTCATGGCCACTACTGAGAACTGCATGGTGGGCGACATTTGGTTGCCTTGGTTCCAAACTTTGCATGGTAGAAACACAAGCCTGAAGGTTGTTGGGGGCCAGAAAACTGCTGCCGACGAGAAGTGGCTGCTGCGATGAGTGTGGAGTCGTCCTGTGTCACCGAAGCGATGTGTGTGGGAAAAAACGCGGGCGTACAATGTCCCTGACTCGCCAGGAAAAATTTATCAGCCTCTTCAGCCAGTCTCCGACAATCAGTGATTGTGGTGTTAGCTAGTGCAGCTCTCACTTGGGAAGGCAGCTGACGCAGGAAAAGCTGAGTGAAAAGAAAATCAGGTCTGTGTTCACCTAAAAGATCCAGCATACGGTCCATGAGCTCGGATGGTTTGCTGTCACCCAGTCCTTGAAGGGAGAAAAGCCTGCTGGCTCTCTCAGCGTCCGACAGTTCAAACGTTTTCAACAGGTGGGTTTTGAGTGCTGTATACTTCTCAGTTGCCGGATGATTTGTAAGAAGGCTCACTACTCTGGATGCCGTTGAATTTCCGAGAGCCGACACAACGTAGTAGTATTTCGTTGTATCCGCGGTGATCTCGCACAACGCAAACTGCGCTTCAGTCTGGGCGAACCACGCCGATGCCGACGATTCCCAGAATTCGGGGAGTTTAAGAGTGACGGCGTTCGCGGTCATGGTCGTTTCGTGTCTCTGAATACGTCCAGCAGACTAATGTCGGGGTCACCAGTGTGGAAATTGCAGTAAACAACAAGCGACAATTTCTCACGTTGAGTACACGAGCGCGTGTCTCGTTTATTCAGTGAAAACAGAAAACTCAGAATCAAAATGGTGCTGACAAGCGTCCCACATCAACGCGCGTTAAGCACATTTAAAGGGACCGCGGTCCCTGAACAGTCATGAACAAACACGCTAACAAAGTGCTGCATTTATACAGCAGTGTATAGAACAGTGTATAGAACTAAGTTTAACCTCAAAGGTGAATTATGTAAGCCACATTCACTACATATTATTAGTAGTTTGTCAAGAGTTCGGTGCGGCTGAGCACATGGTTAGCGTAGATGCTTTGCGATTTAGCGCACAAGCAGGCCGTAATAAATTTGTGCTGTCCTGCTGCATAGGAATGCTATTTTGTCCTTTTTTAAAACTGAGCCAGACAATGTTTACTACTTTGTTAATAAAAATTAAAAAACACTAATTACAACTATTTCATCCACATCCAGTCTATAAACGAATTGCTGGAGGTCTGTCATTTTGTAAATAGGTAGAGGATAGGTAGAGAAATGGACGGATGGATAAATAGATAGACAGAGAGATGGACAGATAGATAGATATGTGCTTTTATTGTTTTTGATTCTTAGTAAATTAATAAACAAACACAGGAAGCCATAACATCAGCATTCTTTCCGAACTGTACTACTCTTCTTTCCAGGCAAACTACAATGGCGCAGAGACAGTTTCTTTCTGATTGTAATAGGGCATTTCGAGAGTGCACCCAATTACAAGGTAAGTGATCTTGCTTTGTGGCACTGTGGACACCCAGTATTTCCCCTAACGTTTCCTGACCTTAAGATGTTTGGTGTTTATAGATGACTAGTTAACATTGATTTCCCTGTTTTCTTGTTAAATTTTGTCTAGAATGGAAACAATGTCGCGGAGTCTTGAATGGGCAAGAGGGAGACTTGTAGAATCCCAATTAGCCAACGAACTGTTAAATTTAATTGGCGATTTTGTGGCAGACGTTCGGCAGCAGCAACAACCTGGTGGTATGTTTTTTAATATGAGATATGCAGAAGTGGATAGGCTGGACTATTATCGAAAATCTGATGGATGCAGAAATAAATGTTTCGTATTAGAGGTTTTAATGTTCACTGTAAAGAAAGGAAAAATATAAATAATGCAGTTCTAACATAAAATAATCTTACTTGGATAAAGTGAACTGTCAAAGTAAAGTGAATGTCAAACCACTAACTATTGTTGTATCTAATTGTTTTCTATTGCAGCCTCCCTTGGTTATCAAGCTCCACACGTTAGGGGACATAATGGGCGTCCACAGTGTCACATCACCACTGAACAGTTGCGGTTTTTATTGTCTCTTCAGTTCACAATTCCTCAGATAGCAGACATACTGGGCACTTCAAGTCGCACTGTGAAACGACGTCTTAGGTAAATATAGATCTTCCTTTTGTACACAAGTGCACTGTCATCATTTAGTTTAATTGCACAATGATAATTGTCAGCCTGACTTCTCTCCTTACAAACTGAAACATGAAATTCTGTTTTTAAAATATAAAATAAATCAATGTTACACTTAGAATAATTTTAAAAAATGTTTCTTGGCCTTCACAGATCATTCAATCTATCTCTGCGTGGCCGCTTCACAAACATCTCTGATGAGGAGTTGGATGAAAGAGTTCATCAGGTGGTCTGCAGCAATGACTTACTGGGTCCAGAGGCTGTACGAGCAAGACTTTTTGGAGAAGGCTTACTGGTGCAACGAAGGCGCGTGCGTCAAAGTATGCTCCGGACCAACCCCGAAGGGGCTGCACGCAGAGCCATGTCTTCCAGGCTACGTAGGCGGACATACCGAGTTGCAGGGCCAATTCCTTATGGCATCTGGATGGCAACCACAAGCTCATTAGGTGAGTTATGAGTTTATTTCATTATTCATTTTACTTGGAAGCTAAAACCAAGCATGATGGGCACATTTAGTTAAAGGGGTGGTAAACCACGATTTCACTATTCTAACTTTAGCTAGCGTGTAATGTTGCTGCTTGAGCATAAACAACATCTGCAAAGTTACAACGTTCAAAGTTTAAAGCAAAGGGAGATATTTGCTTTTAAAGAAATCAGTTTCTAAGGACTACAGCAAACGGCCAGTAGGCGACTACACACATTTCTCCAGGGCTTGCTGACATCAGCAGGCCCAATATTTACATAAACCCCTCCTCCTCGAATATTAAATAAGGGGGGGGGGGGGGGGGGGTGTTGTTGCCGCGATGCCGAGGAAACGCTGTTATATTCATCCGGATTGCAGGTCTGGGGTAGGACTTGCTCTGTTCAGCCTTCATAGGGACGGGGGTGCGTTGCAGAGCGTTTAACACACAGCATGTTATATGCACGTGTGTTTGAGTCAGCGGGGAATCAGGCGTGCGCGGGGCTCCTGCAGCACAACAGAGGAAAACATCCACCGTCTTCGCGATTTCAATGCCAGATTTGCACAACGTCAGCTGCGTGAAAAAAACACTGCCGGTGCGTGGATGCACGACGCGCGCGCTGCACATTTCACGGAGGACAACACAAACTTCCACAAACTTCGCGAGTTCAATACAGGATATGCACAACGGCTTGTCCTGAAAGCTGGATTTACAAACAGAAGCTGTTCACGGGCCACAACCTGTAAGTCTGATTTATTTTTCATCGATGTGTTTTCCTGTAATAGGTTGTAGCAAGGAAGTAAACAGATGACAACGCTGTTCTGCAAACCAGTCTGTTAAATGCTCATTCATACTTAACGTTATCCGACGAACACCTAACATTACAAACACTAACGTTAAAATCTCAACAGCGAACCTGGCATTAGTGTAAATGATTCTTTGATTAGAGCTTTTATGTATTGTTTATCTTCAGGCATGCTAAACATGGTTCTGTGTGTGATTTGGCTAACTTACTAGTTAAAGCCAGTGCTTAGTGTTCGTTTTGGGTTAGTTCTTGCGACAGATATTTGGCTATAATCGTTCTAAAAATACAAAAGTTAAAGTGCCATTCAGTAGCGATCATTATAGATCCGTAGTCTTTACTCTTGAGGACTGAAGAGGTTCTGCTCGATCATCTTCTCTCAAATGTTCTGGGTCTGATTCGGGCTCATATGGTTTTATTGACGCCGACCAAAGCACAGCCTCCGGTAAGGGGCGTGACGTTTCCGACATACGTACACTGCGGTTAGCGAATCAGAACACACTAGGCCAGCCAACCAATCAGAGCCCACTGCGTATTTTTGAGGGACTGGCTTCATACAACCCGGAAAGCATCAGACCGTTTTACAAGGAGGGACAGGGCAGTGTAGAATAAAGGTCAAATATATGAAAAATAAGGCAATTTTTTTTACAACGAAGCATGAACACATGTTACAGTGCACCCCACAAACACAGTCAAGCCTTCAAAAGAATGTGGTTTACCACCCCTTTAGTTAATACTTGGAAATTATTCATTTCGATTTCAGTCAGATGTAGTTTTGTTTTCAGCCCATTATGTCTTTTTATGGTTGTTGAAAGCCAGCTTGTTGATTGTTCAAAAACATGTTACTTCTGAATTTTATTTTTGAATAATTTCTCTTGTATATATGCATTCCATACATTCTTATGTCAGAGTATTAATATTTCATTTTCAGGTGGAGAATTGTTATTCACGGGGCTATTGATGGCTTTAGCAGACTGGTCACATTTTTGGAAGCTTCAAACAACAACAGAAGCAGCACTGTGATGCAGAAGTTTGTTGAGGCTGTCGACCAGTATGGTGTGCCATCAAGAGTCCGCTGTGACCAAGGTGGAGAGAACAATGCTGTTTGCCTTTTCATGGAGGTTTTTCGAGGTTCTGCCAGGGGGAGTGCTTTGAGGGGAAGGAGCACCCATAACCAACGGATTGAGAGACTGTGGGGAGATGTTTGGAGAGGTGTTGTTAATGTGTACCATTCGCTGTTCACCCTTTTAGAAGATGATGGAACAGTACATTGCAACAACGAGAGGCATCTTTGGGCACTCCATTACATCTACCTTCCTCGAATAAACCGGGACTTGCATCTTTTTATTAACCAGTGGAACCATCACCGCCTGAGAACTGCAAGGTACATGTCGCCATATCAGATGTTTGTGCGTGGCTGTCTTCGCCTACAGGCTCAAACTCTGACTGGGATCCAGGGAGTGTTTGGTGCTGATGAGCAGCCAGCTCAACTGGACACAGAAATGCCTCACACATCACAGGTACCAGCTTTTAACTGGCCAGACAGCGTTGAAGTCCCCTTGACTGAATATGCCCTGAACAACGACCACTTGGCTGAACTTCAGCAGCTTGTTGACCCCTTGGGAGGACCAAGAGAAAACCTTGGAGTGGACCTCTTGAGAGAGGTTATTAGGTTCCTCGACTCCCTGTGATATGCTTTTATTGTTGTTTGAACATTGTATGAATGTACAGTACCTCTCTCTCCTTCCCCATTTCTATCACTCATTCATCTTACTCAGGTTTGGTTTTGCTTGATGTCTAACATGTTCAGGTTTCCTGGTTTATTTGATTTCCTTGAAATGTTCATAATTTGTCTCCTATAGAATCCTAGTTATTATCCAATCAGTTTAATCATCTTGTGGTTACAGCTTAGATTTTTTGGTTTCATCTCACATGCAGTTTACTTAATATCTGCAACATTTATAAGACAGTGACTTCAAAACTATAGACTTCAAAAATTATTTCGGCGTATTTATTGTGTGTAACTCATTGAATATAAAACAGTGACTAAACTAAACAGTGAAACTTAAAGGAATGGGCAGTTCAGGCCAGATTTTTTTGGGACTTTCACCGTATCCCCCAGAGTTAGATAAGTCCATACATACCATTCTCATCTCCGTGCCATAACTCTGTCTGACGCACCCACCGCTAGCCTAGCTTAGCACAAAGACTGGAGGTAAACGGCTCCAGCTAGCCTACTGCTCAATAAGTGACTAAATAACGCCAACATTTACTATTTACATGTTGTGATGTGTATAGTCACATCGTGTACTAAGACCGACGGAAAATGAGAAGTTGTGATTTTCTAGGCCAATATGGCAGGAACTATTATATGAAAATCGTAACTTTTAATTTTCCGTCGGTCTTAGTACACGATGTGACTATACACATCACAGCATGTAAATAGTAAAATGTTGGCGTTATTTTGTCACTTATTGAGCAGTAGGCTAGCTGGAGCCGTTGACCTCCAGTCTTTGTGCTAAGCTAGGCTAGCTGGAGCCGTTTACCTCCAGTCTTTGTGCTAAGCTAGGCTAGCTGGAGCCGTTGACCTCCAGTCTTTGTGCTAAGCTAGGCTAGCTGGAGCCGTTTACCTCCAGTCTTTGTGCTAAGCTAGGCTAGCTGGAGCCGTTTACCTCCAGTCTTTGTGCTAAGCTAGGCTAGCTGGAGCCGTTTACCTCCAGTCTTTGTGCTAAGCTAGGCTAGCGGTGGGTGTGTCAGACAGAGTTATGGCACGGAGATGAGAGTGGTATGTATGGACTTATCTAACTCTGGGGGATACGGTGAATAAGCTAAATTCCCAAAAAGTCAGTGTGTTCCTTTAAATGAACAGTGAAACATTTGTGTTAATTTCAGTGAAAACATTGAATATAAAATAGCAACTTGTTAGAAAGGAACTCAATAGAAAATACAACTTAACAAAAATTAAACATTTAGGCCTACTGTAAACCAAACTGGCCTGAACTGCCCATTCCCATTTCCATGGCACTTTTAAATGCTGCATAGGTGTTTTTCACAGGAATTCTACAAATTAATGAACATGTGTTGGCAGTTGGGAACATTGCTAGTTCATCATCATGTTCATGAAGGAAGGACAGCTCTGGCTGTGTTTGAAATCCCATTGCTGGAATCCTCTCCAATCCTGTGGCAAATATTAAAACGTGCTGCAGGGAAATTGGAGCTGCATCTCCACCTGTCCAGAAGTGATAAGACATATTTATGAATATAAACTCTTTTCTTTAAGTACTTTGTAAAGCCGCATGATTCTGGACATTTTTTTGTTTCAAATAGAGATCACAATTCTGAACAGACAATTAAAAAAATGTTTGTTGCTGCAGTCTATTTTAAAAATGTTAAATTAATTTCAATGAACTAATAAAAAAATATGGGTTGAGTGAATGATTCAATGATTAACTCATAAAGACTTGTTTCATTACTGTATTAATTTGAATGACTATCTTTAATAGTTCAATGACAAATACATTTTCAAGTCACTTGTCGCCACCTGCTGGTGTAATGATGCAATCATTATTTGAAGCACCCAGTTACTTTCAAAAGGTGATTTACTCTATTTTGATCACTACTGTAGACATCAGTGTTTCTATCCAAACTATGTTCTTTGTGAACGAACGTACTTTTCCAAGGTGTAACAGACAGATAAATCTTTGTCAAATAGGAATGATATCATGTGGGTGTTTGAAGCAAGATAACAATTTTTTAGCGATTAATCGTGCACCTCTAGTACTTAGTAGTTAACAAGTAAATATTTCAAATAGTTTTTTGTGATTCTGAGTTTGAAGACTGTCTTACCCTCGACCTCCAGAAGCCAGTCCCGCCAGAATGCAACTGCCCTAGACTCTTGTCTCCTTTTGTGGGAGCCTCTTGGTGAGGTGAACTGTGGCTTGTTTTAAACTACAGTTAGCAAATGTGTATATTTATTTTTATTTGCTGTTATATTTAATTAATTGGCCAAATGGTGTTTTGTGGTGTGGGCAAAGGCCTGAAAGTTTCAACCCGGAGAGCAGATTTGTACTCTTTTTAAAACCAATTATTGTTTGATATTTAGTTTGCTTTATAGTTTATTATATTTGTATCCAGAATTACAGTTTGAAGGTAAAATTACACCTAAACTGTAAAACAGAAAATTAAAGTAAAATATCTTAATTAGTATCTTAACAGTGTTTTCTATAAAACTTTTAATGTAAATTTCTGTGAAGTTTTTGAACTTTATTTGACTTAAGATATTTTACTTTAATTTTACGTTTTTTGTTTTGGCAGCCGTAGCTGCCAGTCATTTGACCGTTTTTTTAGGTTTTTATTTTTTACAGTGTAAATATAAAACTAATAAGATTTACTTTAAAATTCCAAAGAATAATGTTAAATTGTTAGTATGGACATAAACCTTTAATACAATGAGCTAAATATTTTATTACAGATTATTTCTGTCATTTTACATACATTTGTATGTAATTTATGAAAACAGAAAAATAATACAGTGATGTTCCTGTATAAAAAAACGAGAATTACTGTAATTTGTCATTAATGATATAATCCTTAAAATAACAGTCAAGTTGTTTATTTACATTTATTGTTTGTATAGATACTGTATAAATAATACAGTGAAATAATCATGTATAAAAAACAGAATTACTCTAATTTGTCATTAATGATAAAATAATGGTCAAGTTCTTAATTTACAGACATTGTTTGTAATTTTACATGAATTTGTATGTAATTTATGAAAACAGAAAACTACTGTATAAATAATAGGGTAATTCCCTGTATAAAAAAATGAGAATTAGGCTACTGTAATTTGTCATTAATGATAAAATAATGGTCAAGTTCTTAATTTACAGACATTGTTTGTAATTTTACATGAATTTGTATGTAATTTATGAAAACAGAAAACTACTGTATAAATAATAGGGTAATTCCCTGTATAAAAAAATGAGAATTAGGCTACTGTAATTTGTCATTAATGATAAAATAATAGTCAAGTTGTTAATTTACAGACATTGTTTGTAATTTTACATGAATTTGTATGTAATTTATGAAAACAGAAAACTACTGTATAAATAATAGGGTAATTCCCTGTATAAAAAAATGAGAATTAGGCTACTGTAATTTGTCATTAATGATAAAATAATGGTCAAGTTCTTAATTTACAGACATTGTTTGTAATTTTACATGAATTTGTATGTAATTTATGAAAACAGAAAACTACTGTATAAATAATAGGGTAATTCCCTGTATAAAAAAATGAGAATTAGGCTACTGTAATTTGTCATTAATGATAAAATAATAGTCAAGTTGTTAATTTACAGATATTGTTTGTAATTTTACATGAATTTGTATGTTATTTATGAAAACAGAAAAATAATACAGTGATGTTCCTGTATAAAAAAACGAGAATTACTGTAATTTGTCATTAAAGGGGCTATATGCAACTTTTCCCCCAAAATAAACGTAACAATAGCCTTTTTATTTTACCATTTATGACTCAAACATCTCCTGATGAGCATACTGACACCTTGTCCGCTCACAGTGGGTGCACCTATAAGCCTGTATCCTATTTTTCCTATTTTCTGGCGGGTCGTTTTTTCCCGCGCTGTCTGCGGATGTGACGTCACCACCGCTGCGAGAGCGAGCAGAAAATAAGAGCAGTTCTGTTTTTTGGCCACAGGTGTCAGTCGCGAGTTTAAATTTCAGAAAAACGCATATAGCCCCTTTAATGATATAATCCTTAAAATAACAGTCAAGTTGTTTATTTAGATATTGTTTGTAATTGTACATCATTTTAAACATAATTCTAAATTACAAGAAAATACTGTAAAAAAACCTGAAGTTTTTTCTGTAAAATAAGGATTTGTTTTTTACAGTGTAACCTTATTGGTTGCACCTCCAATGCGTCACACACATCTATTGTGAGTGGTGGATTTCAAACCTCAAAACGCCCCTTTTTTGCATCTTGTGAAAACGATATACCCAAATGAAAATGTCTACAGCTCTTAAACCCTATGGTCTATAATCTTAAAACTGGTCTCATTTTAAACTAGACACTTGAAATGTTGCTACCCAAGAGTCATAATAACTCAAAGTAATATGGGAACAGAGTAATATACATGTAAATATACATGTAAGTGACTCACGTTTTTTTTTTTTTTTTCACTTAGGGAAAAAAATATGATAATTTAATGTTAAGAGCCTGAAAATAACTTAAATATAAAACTGAATGTCTAATCATGACATGATTCAAATATGAGGATGATTCTCTCAGTAATGTAGCTTCTGTAAGCTTTTATGTCAAGAAAAGTCTAGGCGTCCTTTCAAAAAGGCCATTTATTTCAGAACATTTGCAATTGTAAAGAGTAGTTTTTCATTCAAATAAATCTGCAATAAACTGCTAATTATAATGGATAAACAGTTACGACGCATGCGCGAGAATATGACGTAGCGCCAGCGTTCGGGAATCGATGAAATGCACGCTTTAGTCCGATTTTGAGAACTACACCGAGACCTAAAGCACGATCAGTGTAGAATTCAACAGCTTAGACACGCGCGTTTTACTCTGCCTGTAAACAAATCGCTTCTGGGTCATCTGTCCGAACGCCGGATCTGCGTCATATTCTCGCGCATGCGTCGTGGAGGCACACACGGAAGACAAGAAAAAGTTGGATAAAGGTGTTATTTTGATTTTTTTTTGCGCACAAAAACTATTGTCGTCGCATCGTAAAGTTATTGTAGAGCCACTGTGGTGAGATGGACTTTGTAACGACGGTTTAAGTGCCTTTTAAGCGTCTTGGGAGTGTAAATGTACTGAATGCCAATGGAGGCCTATCTGAAGCCTTTCTCAGCATCAGCTTTACACTAAAATATCTTCATTTGTGTTCCGAAGATGAACGGAGGTCTTACGGGTCTCGAACGACATGAGGGTGAGGAATTAATGACAGAATTTTCATTTTTGGGTGAACTAACCCTTTAAGCCTTGTTTATACTCGCCGCGGCCGCAAGAGCGCGAGGGTGCGCGCGGCAAAAATGACGTCAACGCGGAGGGGGCGGTCTCGCGCGTTGGCTCCGCAAGACCCCCCCATTTCGCCTGCCGGTGCGCAGCGCATTTAGAGACAGCGTGCTGGTGTTATGAAAGCCTACGCAGTAAGCACTAGTAGTAGTCACCAAAGCCTGCTTACGTAAACTGCGCAAGATAATGCCTTTTGATTGGTTACTAAGTCCGTCAATCAAACCTTTGTTGGAAAGGCATTGGCTGGACACCGAGTGCCTTTATCCAACGAAAACCATGGGCGCAATGATTGACAGCTCACCAAGCCTGTAAGGCACTTCCTCTATATGATGCATCACAGGAGAGACTCTGATTGAAGGAGAGAGACGAGGGTTGAACCATTTCACGTGGAAGAGACTATTCTAGCAGGGGGAGTTTTCCAGAAACGGATTAGAATCGATATTTCATTGAAAATGGACATGATTGATTATGCTAACTCAAAACTCCCTTGCAAACATTTTTTCCCTATTTTTTGTTGTTGTTTTGGATTAAAAAGTGGGATGCATTTTGAAGGTGGACCCTTACACAGAGATGTATGCGGGTGTTTATTGGATTCGTCCGATCTGATCTGAACAACAGGAGATGAAAGATGAGTACGGCTAATATTATGCTAATGTTTACATGGCCGGTCCTTTAGCATTTCATTTAACCCTTTCTTCTCTGGTGTATGTATTGCAAAAACAAGTTCAGAACATGAATCTTGAGTGTTTTGGCTTTCAAATGATGCATAATTTGTGATAGTTGATTGAATATTTTGTATAAAACAAAAGTAAATAAAAGTACAGACATGCCCACTTCCCACAAACCGGTGTTGTGCGAAATTGTGTGAAACATGAAAACCAGACATGAATGCATGCAAACCATGAACGCTGAAGACATTCACAACATGTGTAACTACTCATCTTTTATATTGGAAAACGAGAAAAATGTTTAATTCAATTAACATTGAGCCTCTAAACAATCCAAGAAATGTTATTCAGAGCCTCTAAACACAATCCAAGAAATGTTATTCAGAGCCTCTAAACACAATCCAAGAAATGTTTTTTGAACCGTCCCTTCACATAAAAGAAAACCAGAACAAATGAAGAGAATATTTTAAAGAAAAAAGTAGGACCATAAGCATTTCTCCTTACAAACACAAACATTTTTGTACCTGCTTCTCAATCAAAACACTATATGTAGGTAAACAAACAAATGTTCTCCAGATACTTTTTAATTCAACTTGGGAAAGAAACTTGTAAAAATGGCCCATTTATTCTACCAGACTCTCCATCTTGTCCTTCAGGCAGTCTACAGGTAGAACAAGAAGTCATCCAGGTTCATGTTGGGCTCCTTGTGAATGCTCTGACCAACCAGGAAGGCCAGTTTGTGGGCATACTGACATGGTGCAGGCACTCGGATAATCCCCTTAAAGACGAAAGAGAGCCATGAAGAATACACGAGACGGCACATAGTATTGTAGAGCTGTTAGCAGTAGAAGGATACTGATCTGCATGGTTGTTACCTGCCAGTTGTAGTACATGTGGCAGAGTTTGTAGGTGAGTCTCTGCATGTGATCTGGTTTGAGGTCGCTGTTGTCATACACTACATTGTAGTGTGTAGGTGAAACGCAACCAAAGCGCACAGCCTGACTTATTATGAAGAAATCGTACCTGAAAGCAGAAGTAGCATTAAGAGGAGCGGTTTGAATCATTTTACTAATACAAAATGGCTAATATTAGGGTATCTGGAGAGTTTTTATAACCTTTATGATCCGCAACAAATGTCCATTCACAACAAACCCATATAATCTCAAAATAAATCATGCATCTCATATCCTTTACCTAATAAATAGTGCTGGGGCCTCAAGACATTTTGTTCAATATACATGTGCATATCTATTAAAATTGATTTATGTACCAACATGTTGTTAAAGGGATAGTTCACCCAAAAATGAAAATTCTGTCATCATTTACTCACCCTCAAGTTGTTCCAAACCTGTACGAGTTTCTTTGTTCTGCTGAACACAAAAGAAGATATTTAGAAGAATGTTTGTAACCAAGCAGGTAGAGCAACCATTGACTACCATAGTAGGGGAAAAATACTATGGTAGTCAATAGTTGCTCTCTGTTACAAACATTCTTCTAAATATCTTCTTTTGTGTTCAGCAGAACAAAGAAACTCATACAGGTTTGGAACAACTTGAGGGTGAGTAAATGATGACAGAATTTTCATTTTTGGGTGAACTATCCCTTTAAATATGAGGTTGACCAATATTGGATTTTTCTGACACAATGTTTAAATAAAAGGCAATAAACAGATTATTGTAACGATACAGGTACAAACTACATATTGAATGTGTTAATGTTCTTAAGTCTTTCTTTTAATGTGAGGAGGCAGCCTAGAGAGAAGCCGCAAAGGTTTAAATTTAATTAAAAAGCAGATAGTTTATAATGTAATCAAAATACAACAACAAAAAAGTTATGCGTAATGTAGGACTTTTAATTATAAATAAGCTCAAAATACATTTGGAGTCTTATGTTGAAATGTCTTCACTACAACCAGGTGCTCATTTAAGAAGATGGTGATAAAATATGCATTCTTACCACCATCTATACCATATTCCAATATAAAAACCATAAGGTAAATATTAGCTATGTTTACATGGGGCTGAAACGATTCCTCGAGTAACTCGAATTCAAAAAATAATCAAGGCAAAGTCCAAAACTTAATTTAGTCCATTTAACTACACACACTCATGTTGCATAAAGACAATTTTTGTGTAAGGACTCGGAGTATGCGCGGATTGAGGTTATATCCGCGGGTCAGGTGGGTAAAGTAATAAAAAGTAACATTCCAAAAATTGCGGGTGGATGAGAAATACGCATCAGCTGAAGAGATACGAGCACTTGAAACGCATGAAGCAACCAGCATGAATGGAGTTTGCACATGCATCACCATAGGCCTATGTGAAATGTTTAATGGGACTTTATATATACTTGATATCTCTGAAATACACCATTAAAATGTCGTCAAAGCTAAGCACAACAAATAGCAGAACAAGCTGTAACTGTTGTGTGCGCGTGTTGCGCAACACTCCTGCATTCAGAGCTGCGCGCTTTCATTGATTTGCTTAATTTAAATCTCACACTTTAATGATATTTATAGCTCCTAACTTAATAAAAACAAGCTGTGTTACTATGATTAATGATTAGCTCAAAATGTAGATATGCATGTGCGATGTAGGCTATTTTATCTATAATAATAAATTTTATTTGTAACGCACATTACATTAAACAAAATCTCAAATATTAATATATAATTATCTGAATTAAATACAAACACCTCTCGCTTTTGCTCACGTTCCAGCAATTACTCCTCAGTGTGCTGTATAGGTTGTGGACCCTGGTTTAGGTTTTTTAAGAAATGTGATTTTTTTTTTAAAGCAACCTACTTCAGTGTAGCTAATGTTACGACAGCATCACGCTTAACACTGAGAATTTGAATAATTGTAATGTGACGATCGGGTGTGGATATCTAAATCAGAGAAAATCACGTGCGGGTGGATGGTTTGTTTTTAACAGCGGATTCGGTGACATTAGAGCTGATCCGCGCATCTCTAGTATGCCCATCTCTACTCTTGTTCTTGTTCCAAGTTAGCTTCAATATTTTTTGCTTCTTACAAAAGTGTGATCACTTCCGCTGCTTGCGGAAACTACGCCAGATCGTGTACAGACCTTGCGCACCGGAAGTGATCGCACGCTCAAGGCTGTTGGAAATAGTGGTGTATTAGAGGTAAAAATTATATAAATACTGTTTGGTTTCTCGCACAAACCGATCGTTTAATGTCTTAAGACATCAATGTGTCGTCACGAGCCGCGGGATTTAATTTGGATTTGTCTGTGCATGTTTTTTTACTCTCATAGATTTTGTTACCATTCACATGCATTATACGACTGACAGACTGCAACGGTTAGAGTTAAATTTTCATTTGTGTTCTACTGAAGAAACAAAGACACCTACATCTTGGATGCCTTGGGGGTAAGCAGATAAACATCAAATTTTCATTTTTGGGTGAACTATCCCTTTAAGGCTAACGATTAATTTATATTTAATTTAAACGGCTGTATTTGTTTAAATTGACACCCCTAATACGCACCACTCTGGACGAGTGACCTCAGAGTCGATGACTGTTCCAGGAGGAGGGTTGGCAATTTTGCCATCAATCCGGGCAAAGAATCTGGAGCTAATGCGCTTTTTCACCACCACAACTGTCAGCTTGGGCCTGTATGCAAAACATAAATGTGAATACAACCAAGGGAATTCAACATCCCCATAGTGTGAATGTGTCGGCATGAAGTGTGGCTTACTCATAATCTTGCCCCATGGTCTTGATGGACTGCATGATCTGAGAAACTTCGTCGTCCACCACGCTCTGCAGCATGCCATCTCCAACTCCATCTCGGTACACGATGATGCGTGAGGGCAGAGAACTGTTGTACTTCAGATAGGCCTTCAGAGCAGCTAAAGAGAGACACAGATTTAGTATAGAGTGCTGCAGGGATGATGTATTTTGTAGGCCAACTTGCAAGTTTGCATCACCCTGGTTCCCATGACATTTTTCCATTGGCCCCTATTGCGGAATGCAAGACATGTGGCCAATAGGGGTGTAACTATATATTAGGGCTGAACGATATGGACAAAATTTCATATCTCGATTTTCATGCCAGATATCTCGATATCGATACAATACGATATGACTACGTGTTCGGTGAAAACCAGAATCTGAATTAAAATGTGTTTGATTTAAGCCTACATTTCAAAAATTTGTGTCAGAAAATGTATTGTTTTTAAGCCTTTGGCACGTACGATCACACAGGTGTAATCAGTCTAGGCTGGTCCCTGGAGCGGATGATCAAGAGCATCACATGATCAACAGAGACAGGCGCGCTCAGAGCGGTCATATAGCACAACTTTTCAGTGTTTTCAACCACATACTGTTTATTTTAGGTTTCAAACATATAAATTCACATAAGTACTAAAAAAAACAATACATTTAGAGTTTGTAAAATACACACTGATGTCTATGGAAGAGGTAATAATAATCCTTTCCATTATAATTCGACACGTTTTATTCATATCAGATACACATTGTAAGTAACTTCAATGTTTACTCTATTCTATTCCCAGTTCACCAGCCACTTACTTTGAAGTATTTCGGGAGAAGTGGATGAATTCACGTGTTGTAAACATAGAGGTTGTAAATCCAACAGATCCGATTCTCTGAACTGCGTCCGCGGCACAAACTAATGCTGCCTTCACGTGCTATCGGAAATTTGATGATTCCGACTTCTGAAATCGTGATTCAAAATGTGAGGGCGTTCATGTGCAATGTTTACCTAGGAAACTCATATTTACGATAATTCCGAGAGCACGTGAAGGCAGCATTACACGCGATCGTTATAAAGGTGTTTAAACAACAATATACTTCCACTTGCATGTATTTGACAATCGGAATATCAGATATTTCATGCCATAGCTAACACATTTGTGAATATTCTGAATAAAAAAGGAAAAAATGACAAAAGCAGATCATCATTCATTCAGCGCTGTTGCTGCTGCGGTGTGTCACGTGACAAGCAATGACGTGTCACCATGGAAACCCCCCCCCCCCCCTCTCAAGTCCCTGAAGTGCGCGCGCGCGCGCGCTGGCTTTAGCGGTGCATTCAAGGGCACTCAAACTGATGTTTGTTGTGACTGCCAGAGTTGTATGCAGGGCGAGCGCGGAGAGGGGAAATCTATATCGTCTATATCGTTGCTTTTTTCGATAGTAATATCTTGAAAGTTCATATCTAGATATAGATACGATAACGATATATCGTTCAGCCCTACTATATATCGTGTCACAATATATCGCAATACAAAAACTCAACAATATGTATCGTGGATAGTGACAATTAAAAAATTTTCAGAGTTTTAGGCCACATCCACACGAAGCCAGAGCTTTCCCTAGCCAACCTTTTTTCCCTTGTCTCAAAAAAAACGGCATATACATGAAACCACTGAAACCGACACAAAACGACCATGCCAGACCAGTATGTGCTGCTGTGATTCTGCTACAGAGATACACTAAAAACAGAGAAGACTTAGGGTGATGACATCATCGTTTCACAGATTGGCTGTACACACGAAAACGCAAGGGTGTAATTTTCATATTTATCCACTCTGGGACCCGATTAAAAAAAATTGCGGTTTCAGGCTCCCAAAACGCTGGGTCCATAAAGACGAAACGCTGATACGATACAAAATTGTTTACATATACAGCTAAACGCGTCTGCGTGTGTACAAGGCATTAAGTGTCAGTACTACTGGCATTTTGGCAACATTCTCTGTTGTTGTTATTGTTTGTTCAAGAGTGAAAGAGAACTCGATGTGTGCACGAGACTGGCGCAACTAGGGATCTGATTGAGATGCAGCCACACAGACAGGACACTGACATACAGCGCGTTCTCTTGTGTCTTGTCATGCCAAGATGGTTTAAAAGCATTTACATAAATAATACCCCTTTTCCACCAAGGCAGTGCTAGTGCTAGTTCAGAGCCAGAGCTAGTCCCAGTTCATAGTTGGTTCGACTGAGGAGCTTCTAAGAACCGGTTTGCTTTTCCACCTGCTGAGAGCCACAACAGAGCCATGTCTTACGTCACTGTATACGCCTCATCTTTCTCAGCAACGCTAGCGAGGCAGCGGCAGTGTTGCCAAGTTGGGCTACTTCATCACTGTTGCCGCGGCTGTTTTTCATGTCCGCGGGTTGAGGCGACCCCAATTATGTGATATTTAGCCCCGGGAATGCGAATTTAAGTAGGCAACCATGCCAAAAAAACACATATTTTACCCCCAAATGTGCTTTTTACCGGGGAAGCCCCCCTGAAACGCGATTGGGCTTGTTTTGAGTAGCAATTGGGTGGGTTTTGTTGTGAAAACCTGGCACAAACACACCAGGCTTGTTCGAGATGCATCGGCGCTGCGTAGACCGATCCACGTATGATATAAAAAAAAACGCATCAGTGAATCAAAAGGAGTCGTGTGCTCTCGCTGGACTCGTTATCATACGGCGATCGGTCTCTGCACAGCTGCGAACAAGCCTTCCATCAACAATGCAAACGTTGCGTTACTATTCATTCACATGGCTTTACGATCCTACATCGGCATCAAAACACAACGAAAACACAGCGAATCCAACGCATTCATGCAGTTCGCCGTAATTTGTATAGACGGAGATTACAAACGAGCAGCAGCTGTTAGCTCCATTAGCTGCTATTTCAACAATGGCGGATCTCAAGTTTGTGTTGGTCTTGTTGACACCGCCCCCAGCGCCTGACGGAATCGGTTCCTACTTCTAGCCCTGTTCTAGCCCAGCAATGTTTTGGTGCTACTTAAAGGGTTAGTTCACCCAAAAATGAAAATACTGTCATTAATTACTTACCCTCATGTCGTTCGACACCCGTAAGACCTCCGTTCATATTCGGAACACAAATGAAGATATTTTAGTGTAAAGCTGATGCTGAGAAAGGCTTCAGATCGGCCTCCATTGGCATTCAGTACATTTACACTCCCAAGACCCATAAAAGGCACTTAAAACGTCGTTACAAAGTCCATCTCACCACAGTGGCTCTACAATAATTTTACGATGTGACGACAATAGTTTTTGTGCGCAAAAAAAATCTAAATAACACCTTTATCCAGCTTGTTATTGTCTTCCGTGTGTGCCTCCATCACGCATGCGCGAGAATATGACGTAGCGCCAGCGTTCGGGAATCCATGAAATGCGCACTTTAGCCCGATTTTGAGAACTACGCCGAGACCTAAAGCATGATCAATGTAGAATTCAACAGCTTAGACACGCGCGTCTTCCATGACCCAGAAGCAAAACAAATCGCTTCTGGGTCATGTGTCCGAACGCCGGATCTGCGTCATATTCTCGCGCATGCGTCGTGAAACTAGGCTCTGGCTCCGATCTAGCTCTAGCACTGCCTTGGTGGAAAAGGGGTATAAGAGCGTGATCATATAATGTAACGCTAGGCAAAAAATTATATAAAAACGAACGCTGCGTTAATTGCATTAAATATTTTTAATGCGTTAAAATGAATCGCCCGCGTTAACTTGCCCAGCACTAATATTAATATATATATATATATATTGTTGAATACAATGTAAAATAATGCAATAGGGTAATATTTGGGGGTCCTGATAATGCCAAATCTTTTATGTTACCAGTAAAAAGTGGCCAACATTATTTAAAATGTATCTAGTCAGTGACAGATGCAAGCATATTAGTCTAAAATAATTCTGTAGTTTCAGCTTCAGAATCAATCGTTTTTTTTAAATTCTGGTGTCACCAATTTAGAATTTCAATCAACAGTACATTTTTTGTTAACCTTTTACCATTTGTCTTGGATTATCGCAATAATATTGTATTGTGATATGTATCGAATCGTGACATGAGTGTATCGTTACACCCCCAGTGGCCAACAAAATTTTAATTCTTGCACATTTTTTTCCAAGATAATTGTCACAAATTAACAACTTTCATGAACTTTAAAACCTAAATACAATAAGCAGAAGTAAAAAGCTAAAGTTAGTCTATGAATTAAGCTTTTAGAAATGAACACCCACTAAGTTTCCAAAAACTCTTTCAATCTTATTTCAAATCTACAAGTTGGAATGTTTGAGAGAATAGTTTGTAAAAGCATAATTATAAATGAGGCTGTGAAAGTGGACTAGCAAGTAGATGAGTTTTCCTCTTCTGCGGGATGACGTTTAATATCACCAACAAACAAACTCTGTAGTGCCATTCAGCTACTTGTTAGCAACTGCATTTATCAGGAAAAGAAAAGAAAAAACGTATTTAATATCTTGAAATTGTTAACTAAAGATATGGAATGACACGGTAAGTTAATTAAATTATTTTCTTTCTTTTTTTTTTTTAAAGAAAAGGCAAAGCAGCAAGATGAAACTAAAAACCAAAATAATTTTGGTTGCAACATTTCTCACCTTGCATCAACCCTTTCAGTGCATCAATGATCTCCTGACCACAGTTTTGCAAGACGCACTTGGAGAACCACCTGAAAAGATAACAAAATCATTATAAAACAATTAAGTACAACCACATAATCTAAGATTCTGAACTCTATTAACTGTAGTTTTAATTGATGACAACAACAGTATTTTCACTAAATCCTATCAACTACTTAGTCCACCAGTAACCAGAAAGCAAGATTCCCTTCTAACTCAAAACTTAACTTTCATTTACTTCAAATGTTTTGCAGTTTCTTGAAAAACATCCACAGTAAGTCTAACATAATGTTGAAGACAGAATTTTAAGATTATCTTTGTTTAAACAGTGCTATCTTCAATTCATTATATTACCTGGACATGCCCTGGTTCAGACTGGCCACCAGTGCTCCAATGGATCTCTTCCCAGCAACAGTGTCATGGTAACAGTCTATGCCTACAATCATCAGCTGTCTGAGCTAAAAGACAAAGATTCAATTTGTGATCTGACACTTGGCACAAGCCAACAGAACAGCAGTCATTTGAGAGTCTTACTGGGATTTGTACACTCCACAGCTCTCCTCCCATTTTGCAGTTCATCTGCAAAGCAATCTTGGTGGCCACAGTCATAAGCATTTGAGGTTTGCTGATGGTGCGAGCCACCACACACTGGCTGGGAGTGGGGCAGTCCACACACAGGTACTTTTTCACACAGTCGTACTTGTCCTTTCGATTGGTAGACAGGATCACCACCACCTGTGGAAGGCACAGAAGCAGTTTGAAACAAAAGCTCTGGATATTCAAATTGTGCATGAATGCAATTACTGGTCTCACCATCTGTGTTTCACGTGTTACGTTCTGTTGCAGGGCTCTCAGGACAGATTCCAGACAATCCTCATACTCAATCCTGCTTGGGCAGGAAATGCTTATTAACATGAAAATGGAATGGAGAGTTTTTGACAATCAAAGGTTCAAACAACTCACATAATGGCCCTCTGCATGCGGATTCCCATGGGCCCAGCCACTCTGTTGAGAGTTTGAAGCAGAGATTGGGCAACGTCTGCATTCCGGCGTGGGTAAAACATCAGCCAGTTGTTCAGATTCATGCAGCTTTGCAGAGGGAGACCTCTCATCTCTTTAGACCAGTCAGCTGCCCGTGGGTTATACTCATACTAAGGGATGAAAACAAAAGAGAATAATCAAGCCCTCAATGAAACGGTTACATTATGAATGCCTTCTGTGATATGACGCTGTCTGTCTTACCGCTCTGCCTCCCTGTATAATCCTCTCAGAGGGCAGGACTCTTCCATTCAGACTCAGCAGTCGGTTCTCAAAGCTCAGACCCCAAGTTGTAAGCTCATTCTGCACATCTGCATTTCTAGTGTATGTGAGAGCCGATAAGATATACAAATATCCATAATTAAGAAACGGAACACCCTATCAGTAGGGTTGGTGTAGAACCTGTACCTGTTGATGTTGGAGATTAAGCGGTTAATTCTGCTCTCTCTCTGTTCAGGACTCAGTCTTGTGTGAGAGGCAAGATCCTTCATGATGGTGAAATCAGCGCGCATCTTATCTGTCAAACCTTCAAGGCAAACAAATGTATGCAGGTCAGATAGTTGTTTACATCTGAAAACAAAACTTAAACGCGTTCTATTTCATATTTCACTCCATGTCTATTAGTTTTGAGGTCATCTATATGTTAATGTCCACACCTCACCTTTCACGTTGAGGTGTAAACAAAGTTTTGTACAATAAAACGGTCTAAAAATCAAAAATGTCCCATTCACCTTAATTACCACCTGTCATTGACTTTAAGCAAGTAGCAAATCATTAACTGAGTAGGTACTGAAATTTGATAAGGAACAAACTTTATAACATAAAAATAATAGGTTCTATATAGTATGAATGATATCTGGATGCACTGCATTAGCCATGTTATCGCAGTCACATAGGGTAGTCAATATAGGGTCATATTGCTTTACTGCCCTTTACAAATCCTCTCGTTACTTATGGGAGAGAAAAGAATCAGATGAGTACTTCACAGCAGAAGTAGTAGGTCATCCGGGGGCTTTTTGCTTGCTGTTGTATGAATACTTTGACTTTAGACATACTACTGATTTTACATACTGACTTTTACCTACTATATAATAGACTAGTAGCAGCCATATTCAACTGCATGGAAGGTTTTGTCAGTGTCTTGAATTGCACTAAGGATTGTGGCTATTAAAAAAGGACAAGTCTTTTTTTTATCACCAATGCAGTGCATTCAGATACATCACATGACAGAAAGTGGCACTCTTCAAACCATTAATGGGTCTTCAAAAGACTTGCCTGTGAGGTAGCAGAACTCTGGAACGAGCATGGCAGGTCCCGGTGGAGGACGTCCTGCAGGGCCGGGTCTCTTCACACGACTAACCAGAAGAGCCTGGTTGCCATCTGTTACGTCCAGACCATATTGCTGGAGACGAGGAGAATGAATTGAGTATGACCATAAAATTCTGCAACTGATGTCAAAATAATTCCCTGTATCATTAGGCTACCGTTTTGAAATAGTTCGTAAAGGAGATCTCTGCATCTCCCTTCTTGAATGTGTTGTTAGGGGTATGATCCCAGGCAATGTCATCAATCCTGTACGTCTTGTTATTGTACCTATAAATAATAATTTATTAAACACCATTAGTTTGTACATTCTCACGTTAAACCACTTTACCAATTAAATACTTTTCCAAGAAAAACTCACGTTACTGTTCAAAAGCTTGGGGTCAGTATGAATGTATTAATAAAGAAATTAACACTTTTATTTAGCAAAAACACATTAAACTGATCAAAAATGACAATAAAAGACATTTTACATTGTTACTAGAAATTTCTATTTCAAATAAATGCTGTTTTGAATGATAATTGACATGGAATTGTGATGAAATATTGATCGTATTGTATTTCTGATCAAATAAATGCTGCCTTGGTGAGGATAAGAGACGTTTGAGTATATGTCAATGTTCTCATTTTACTTGGTCAGAATGATCAGGCCCACAAGTTCCTTCGTGCAGGCTTCAGCGAAGCGCTTCTCTCCACACTGCTGCCTCAGACTGTACATGAAGTCAAGGACTGTCTCACAGCGCAGAACCTTGTGGCTCACATCGGAGCACAGCATGATGCTTGACTCGTACTCTAGGATGGAGGTCTCAAAGCCAGGCCAAATTGTCAACCTGCAAACACATACGGCCCATTGTTCAATCATTTTCCAGCACCAGGTACTGTATGTGTGCACAGACACATTTCTGTCAATACCTGTGCTGGGGAATGTTGAATGGATCATCAGGATTGTAGTAATGGCGTCCAATCTGCTGCATGTTAAGCATCCTCAGGATTCTACAACACAAAGTAAACAGGACTAGAAGTTAAACACATCATAAATATCAACTATATTTCAAACAGAGTGCATTCTGTTATTACTTCCTGAAGAGGATGTTGTAAAACTGCAGGCATACAGTAGAGGATGGTGGGAGTTCATTGGTCAGTGTGACAGTGATCTCAACCTTCTCTCCATTTCTGGTCTCACTGAGCAGGATTGTCTCCTACAGGCAAATCAACTTATCATTGACCATCAAACTCCAAAGCCTCACAAAAAGCAATTAAATGAAATCATGAGCATGTTGAGGACGTAGAAACATACAGGATTGTGCAGTTTGTTTGGGAGGAAGAGAATTGCTCCATCAAAGGTGTGTGCTTTGCCAAGAGTCTCCTCGTGCTGGAAAAGCAGAGCCGAGCGCAAGCGTCGGGACTCCATAGGTGGCTTATACTCCACGTAGTACTGATATAGAGCCCACAGAGGACGTGAAATCAGCCGAATGAAATTGGCCCTCAGCTCAATGGCAGTG
The DNA here is from genome assembly GCF_949357685.1 of Gobio gobio. Taxonomy (NCBI): domain Eukaryota; kingdom Metazoa; phylum Chordata; class Actinopteri; order Cypriniformes; family Gobionidae; genus Gobio; species Gobio gobio. Next base: position 63,766 of record NW_027645713.1, on the reverse strand, counting down.
CCTGAAGCGCCTGTGGTCACAAGAGTTTCAAATTTAGTATCATGCATTAACACAACTGTGTACACCAGAACAGGGATGTGGGAAATATACACTACCATTCAATGGTCAAAGTTAAGTTAAGTTATTGCTTTTGAATAAAAAAAAATACAGCAAAAACAGTAACGCTGTTAAATTTTTTACAATATAAAAATGTTTTCTATTTGATTCATTTTAAATATGCAATTTTGTCCTGTGTTGGAAATAGGGCTGGGCGATATGGCCAAAAATGTATTTCGATAAAACTTTTCATATCAGTCCATATCGATAATCATCACGATATTATTTCTTTCTTTCAAATTTAAAGGCAGATTTTTGCTCCTAAGTGAAGGTTGTATTTCTTAATAGAAAAATAGAAATAAATAGAACTAATAGAAAAAATGAATGTTTTAGTTTCTCCATGTTCTAATAGGTGATACTGTTTCTAGTCATGAAACAGGTTTGTGTCGCCTGACTTTGGCATATATCTTCAGCTGCAGTATTAATAATATTACATGTTTTGTAATATGCACATTTGACAGTGAGTTGACAGTAGTAGTTGCTTGAGTTAGGAGGATGCAGATGTAAATTTATGTGCATTAACAAAAACACGGACATCTGTAAAAATTGTAACAACTTATAGTAAAATATATTATGACTGATTTTTATTAAAATTAAGCATTGGTCTTCCATAGTATCGTAGATTTAGATCATGATATTCACTCGAGATGCTCCGATCAGCATTTTTGGGGCCTTTTAGATCATGATAACCACTAGAGATGCTCCGATCAGCATTTTTGGGGCCGATCACCGATTACCGATCACCAAGATCATGATCTGCCGATTGCCGATCACAGAATGACAGGGGAATGGGAATCTTTTATCTATAATCTTGCAGAGTTTGCACCATTTGTAGAAATGAAACTAACTCTAAATTAACTGTATTGAGAAAAAAAAAACTGTAGAAATAGGCTAGAGTCAAGATCTTGAAGAACCACCAAGTGTTTATTTTAGAAAATGAGATAACTTAAGGCTACTGTAGGCCATCTTTCCCAAATAAATGTATATAATTATCACCTAAATATTTGATCATGCAGTGCATTTTTGTTTTTAAAGACAAATTTTCAGGTAGGTCTAACATTAGTATTAAGGTAAGAAATACTAAAGACATTTAATAAGAAATCAAATGTAAATTAATATTGGTCTTCCCTGAATAAATTAAATTAGATTAATCCTTACACTTAAGGTTGCAAAAGTTAGTCATTGAAGAGCAGTGAGTGTCATAAAGGTTCATCAAACAACACAAGACAGAGAAACTCAGAGACAGCAGCAGTTTATTCGACTGCTGTCACTTTAAGAGCGAACACGGATAGGTTACAAGCAGCTGCACAAACGTTCACTCGCGAGTCACGACGGGGTTTACGTGAATACTCGTCAAGACGGTCATTTAGTACATACATTTGTGTGTATCTGACCATTTCAGCGCAATTTGTACTCGCAAGCTTTTTGTGAGATGGCCTGTGTGTGTGTGACTCACGGTCTGGAGAGCGCGCGAGTGCTGAGCGGTTTGAACACAGTGACGATGCGACACTGCCTCGATTGTGCAAGTGGCAAATCCTGTGTCAACTGTGCAGCTCGATTTTAGTGCACATGCGATGCGCTGATGTGAAGCCATTTGAGCATTTTGAAAGGGAGAGAGAGCGCGCGCACGACGTGATTCACGCTTTTTGTGAACTTACGTCTCACAGAAAGTTTTCAAATGACTGCGCAAGTTATTTAGTACAGAAATAGGAATTGTACCTCACCTTCAGCATTATAATTATTTTACCCGCGCTGGAAAGAGAATGAGACGGTGTCGCTGCATATCATGCCCTAGCTCTCACGGCAGGTGCGGGGTTTATGTGTCGTCAGCTGCGATCGGTTCATGAGATCGGCCTTTTTGGAGACCGCCGATCAATCATCCCAAAGGGATGCCTTGGTCACTGCCTTGGTCAAATGTATCTATATGGTTTCTATGGTATTTGTATAAAAAAACAGTAGACATAGCCTAAAAACATTTAGCATAAATGCACAAATTCTATAGCTCAATCACAAAAAAAATACTGTAATAATATTCCATTACTCCTTTAATACATTTAATACATGTCTACATTAATAATATAATATAATTCTATATGAATATCCCACATTTCTGTAAATTATGGATAAGATGGAAAAGCCTTCTGACTGTATCATTGCACACAGTGTTTCTCCTGTTTGTCAGCGCTGTTACATCTGGCATTAAACTAGCTTAAATCACCGAGACATTTGTGTTTTTCGTTGAATGCACGCGCTTCTGGATCTCACAACGCACTTTAGAGTTCACGTGACTGTTCAGAGTGGATCTCTTCTAGTGAGTGAGCGCGCTGCCGTTTGGACTTTAACCAGAGCGGATGGTCTGTGTGATGCGGTTCAAATGAGTAACAATTCGTGCTACCTTTTATCAACAAATTCATCGTCTTTGGAAGATGACTCAAGGTTAGTTTCACTTTTGAATTAACGTTTGTCGCCGCATCCACTCATTTCCACTTGTGTACTTTTGATTGTGCACGTTAAAAGCTGCACGCTGACTGGCTCTGACTGGCTGTTGTCACGTTTATTTCTGTTGCGCAATTGGGTAATCTATAGAGTAAAAATGTCCAGAGCTTATAATCGTTATCGACATGAATTTTATCGCGATTCGATATGATATCGTTTATCGGCCCAGCCCTAGTTGGATATATAATTTCCTTCAGAAATGATTCGAATGTGCTGATTTGCTGCACAAGAAACTATTTTCTTTTCATCAATGTTAAAACAGTTGCTGCTTGATACTTTTGTGGAAACTTGATTTGTTTAAAGATTCTTTGATAAATATATAAAAAGTTATTTTTTATAGAAATATATAGAAAGTTTATTTGAAATATAATTTTTTGTTATTGTAATTTTAATGGAAAATTCCAATTTAAAGGATTAATCTAACTTAAAGGTTTAGTTCACTTCAAAATGAAAATGTCCTGATATTTTGCTCACCCCCGTCTCATCCAAGATGTTCATGTCTTTCTTTCTTCAGTCGAAAATTACGTTTTCAGTATTTTTCTTCACATAATGGTTTTCAATTGCAACCAAAATGTTGAAGGTCCAAATCAATGCAGTTTCAAAGCACTTCAGATGCTCTGCGCGATCCCAGACGAGGAACAGGGTCTTATATAGCGAAACGATCAGTCATTTAAAAAAAAAAAACGTTTTAACATAAATTGCTTATCTTGCGCTGCGCTGCGACGTGCTAGTGATTGAAAACGTCACACTAGACGTAGACAGAAGTACCGCCCCAAGCGACCGTGCGAGGACCAATACAAACTCCCTTTACCAAAAAACATCACATTTTCAACGTGATTGCCCAATCACTAGCACGTTGCAGAGCAGCGCAAGATGAGCAATTTAAGTTAAAAAGTATATTCATTTTTATTAATTTTTTTTAAAATGACCGATTGTTTCGCTAGATAAGACCCTGTTCCGCGTCTGGGATCACGTAGAGCGTCTTAAGGCCATCAAAGCGTTTTGAAACTGCATTGATTTGGACCTTGAAAATTTTGGTTGCAATTGAAAACCATTACGTGAAGAAAAATCCTGGAATGTTTTCCTCAAAAAAACATATTTTCTTTTCGACTGAATTCATTTTCATTTTGAAGTGAACTAATCCTTTAATCTAATTTATAACCAAATAGAAATTATAAAAAAATTTCAAATTAGTAGTAGTGATTGGCCGATAATTGCGGGGTTTTTTTCGTGTATCGGCAGATACAAGGCTGCTGCGTTCCCCTGAAATGTTTTCCCCGGCATTATTTACAGACAGGCGTCCACAGGCAGCTCTAAACTTTCAACGCATCTTTTAACTGTTTTACTTAGTTGAAATATTACCATACACTTTGAAAGTGAAAACATGTTTCTCTATATGTGCTTGCAACTATAGCCAAGCAAGTTTGCTAAATTAAATGAAATGCTAAATGCTAGGGGTGTAACGATTCATCTACTACATCGATGTATCGATTTATTTTCCTATGATCTAACTACATCGATCTGTGCTCGGCAAGTTGGCCTTCCGGACGACATATATCGATCTAACATCGTTTTAAAAGGTAATCAATCGATTGTATCGATCATAGGAAATAACGCATTGGATTTAAGCACGTCAGACTTTATATGGATGTTTTTTCTTAGCACTTTTAATGATAAAGGCATTAAACGTTACTCGATTCAGTCTGCCTATCTGTGACATCATCGCAACGCACCAGCAGCAGCAGCGCTCATTGAAATGAATGGGATCGTGTCGATTTGTCGCTGCGTGTCGCTGGCTGTGTGAACGGGGCTTGAGAAATCAAAACATAGTATGGCGCATGGGAGAGGAGAAGCCAACGAGCGAGAAATGAACAAGCCACCAGGAGAAAGCGCTACCTGTACTTTCAACCCTTGCTTGTTACCTGTGCATTCCTGACACCAGTGTGCCAGCAGAGCGAGTTTTAGTACAGCTGGCGACATAGTGAACGCACAGAGAAGTGTTCTGCGGTCAGATCATGGTGATATTTTTGAAAAAGAAATCTGTAGAGTCATTGAAGAGTAGTTGGTTACATTTTATCTTTTGTTAAATATTGTTTGTTTATTAAACTGAGAGTAGTAGCAGGTTCAGCCAGTTTATTCAATCTGAAGAAATGTTGGTTGCACTTTATTTTTGATATTAATATTGTATTTGTATTATTTTAATGTTGAAAAACAACAGCAAAAGTAGCAGGTAAACCTACTATTAATTAAACCTGAAGAGAAGTTAGTTGCACTTTATTTTTGATATTAATATTGGAATATTTTTATGTTGGAAAACAAAAGCAGAAGTAGCAGGTTAACCTACTGTTGAAATGTTGGTTGCACTTACTGTGCTTTTATTGAAAATGTATTGAATATTGAAAATGAGAGCAGAAAAGGTTAACTTCCTGTTAATTCAACCTAAACTGTTGGTTGCACTTTATTCAAATAAAATTTGAATGCATTTGCCATTAATTGTTGTTTACTTGTTTGTTTATATCCATAATTAATTGATATACCGGATTCCCTTACAAGAAACAACAGGAATCTAGGAAACTTCACCTGCACTGACCAGTATCCAGATAATTATTTCAGTCACACAATTTTTGGCTAAAAAGTTACTGAATCGATTTCAAGTCACTGAATCGTTTCGGATCGTATCGTTCTAAATTAACCAATATCGTCCTTGAATCGTATCGACAACCTCAAATCGTGATACGAATCGTATCGTTGTTAAAACGAATCGTTACACCCCTACTAAATGCCTCTTCTATAAAACTGCTTGCCATTGTATTTAGGGAGCTGCAAATATAGACTAGAATGTCAAGCACTTTTCCAGCTAATCCTAAACTAACTTTTCTACACGGAATAGTAAGAAAAGCCCTCTTTGTTCTCTTTATATGTATCTGTGCAAGAGAGCTGTGAGAGAGCGAATGACACCACACAACATCTCCATAAATTTGTGCATGTAGCAATTTAATGTTTATATATTTTAAAGCACTGAATCGCTATTGAATCACGATTAATTAGATTCTTAGCATTTTAAATCGATTATTGACTGAAATCAATAATTCACGATTCAGAAATACATGTTTCAAGATCAATGTATCCGCGATGCATATTGCAAAACAGCAAAAATCAATTCATGCTCATTAACATTTTGGTGTTACCTGTTTTGCACTCTTTCACATGTTCCATGAGTTGGCGAGTGTGGACACCAGAATCATGGAAATCCCGCCTGCGCCCACCTCTCTCCCCTATCTTTACCTGCTGAAAGCCTGCAGAAATCGTGAGCATTGCTACAGGGAGATATAAAGAAAAGAGTAAGATTCAGGATTTGTGAATGTTATAGTATATAATAGTGCAGTATATATTTCCACTAATTGCACTTACCTTCTTCAGACATCGCTCCAGGTGCAGGTCTCCCTCTGCCCACCAGCTGTCCTTCAGGTGCAGTGGGCATAACTGGCTTTGCAGCCTCTTGTGATAATGGTGGTTGCTGCAGAGGAATTGGAATACTAAAAAGCTTATTTCAATAAAGATATATCATATTCAACTAATTATAAATAAACTCACCGCGCCAGAAGCAGCAGGCTCCTGACCACGACCTCTGCCTCTTGATCTCTCTCTTGCTCGTCCCGTCATTTTGGTGCTTTTTCAAATTGCTTTGACTTATTCCCATTCATGCTGTACACACAAGTAAAGTTAGTCGCTTATAATTTGCGTTTGAAAACTCAGTTTGGAACAAACTAGTAATGTGAAGCGTTCATAAACCAACAAAATACGTTTAATAACATGTTTTAACTCATTTCATATAGTCGGTCAAGTTGTGAGCTGACGTGGCTTCTTATCACAGAATGAGGCTGACAATGTAGTTATTGGATAGTATTCTATACAGTGATAAAGTCTACGTCAATCAGCACTGCTTTATTATTATTAAAATACCAGAGAAGGCTTGAAGAACTCAAATACACCATATCTTGATGCGGTCGTGTTTATTGTCTTCATGTTTACTCAGTCAAAGCGTTTCTATCTTTCTTTTATTCAGACTACAGCGCTAGCTACCCACCCAGCAAAAATACGTTGAAAAGACGTCGAAAAGACGACATTGCCAGACGTTTAAACAACGTTCAAATGTGGTTGAAAAGTGAAAGGTGAAAAGACGTCTTTTTAGGTCGTTGAAAAGACGTCTATACAAGGACGTCCCAATTACGTCTAAATTTGGTTGAAAAGTGAAAGGTGAAAAGACGTCCTTTTCATGTCGTTGAAAAGACGTTTATTAAAGCCTAAATTTGGCTACAATGTGACGTCTTTTTCAGGCTTGACAATCATAAATGTATTATTATTCATTATGTAATATTTTCATTATATACTACTAATATTATATTATTATACTCTCAAAATAGGACAACTGACAAAAAGGTAACAATAAAACATTTATTCATACGTCAAATACATCATTAAAAACTCATCACGAAAAACTAATTAAGTGGTTATTGCAGTATATATATCCCTATATAGTACTAATACAGTAATTTTATTTTATATATATATATATATATATATATATAGAAAGCAGTGTTTCCCCTACAATGTATTCACAGCGGCGCAGCGCCGCCGCTGGATTTTCAGCGCCACTGCAAAATTTCAGTAATATCACATTCACTTACACACCGTAAAGGAGAGAGAGAGATTGACGATGACCAGAGAACTAAACAAAAATGTAGTCTGCTTACACTTTCACGATATCACAGGGCTGTGATATTAATCTTATTTTATTTTCGCTTCCAAGGATTAAAAAAAAGATGATATGAGGTAAAACTATTATAAACTATGCTCGCGCATCGTCTAGCACAACTTCCTTCCCTTCACAGCGCGCGCTGTCATTTCTCCCCAAACATGCATTTAACGTCAGATTCAGCACAATCCGTGATTGTTGTCAAATGCACTCTCCACTTTGGCTAAATTGCAGAACGTGTTTGATTAAATGAAAAGCAAAATAATCCGTGCAATAGACGCTGTTTCCAAGTTCAAGGCGGGGGTGTGTGTGTGCGCGCGACCGCTGCGAAACGGACAGACTTGCACATAGCTTCGTGTGCGCGACTAAACCATCAAATACACAACAAAATAGCCTATATCTCAAAATGACAGGCTTGGAGAGTATTCACTTAAACACAGTTTAGCTTAAATGGTTGTAAAAGGGAGAATGATATTAGATCTGCGTCTTAAAGGGGCAGCATCTAATCAAATTGGTGACGATTGAGCCATTAATGTGAATCAAACAACAAAAGGCAAAGAGAAAATTACTTGCAGTTTTTTTTTTTTTTTTACCTTTTTATTAATCATATGATTAATAAAAAGGTTAAAAAATACATCATGTAATAATATTTCACAATATTAGGCTACTGTTTTTTTCCAGTATTTTTGTTTAAATAAATGCAGTCTTGATAAGCATGAGACTTTTTGCAAAAACATAAAATAGTATCCAAACACTTTTTTATTTTTTTACATTTTTTTTTTTACATTTTTCTTACATTTGAGCCCTTGCCCATTAGGAACTTTCTGCACGTCCCTGCAGGTTATTGAAGTAAAATAGGCTATAAGCTAGTCACCTTAAACTAATGAAAAGCTTAATATGGATTTTAATGTTCAAAATGTCTATTTCTATCCACAAAACTTGCCAGAAGTCATGGTTTAAGGTTTTTATTTTATTTTATTTATTCCGGAGGTGCATGCCTCCGGACCCCACGACGAGCGGCTTGGCAACAACCTCCGGCACGTAACAGCACCGCTGCTGGAAAAAATTCTAAGGGAAACACTGGAAAGCATTAAGTGGCATTACGTATGTATTGAAAACGGTAAAAGTGGCACTGTTATATATTAACGCATTTCATTTTTTGTGGCATTGTCAACAACTTAGTGCCTGCACTGTAACCCTGTACTGTAAATTTACAGAGAATTTCTAACAGTATTATACTGTATTTCCATAAAGCAGTAATATACTGTATCTTTTACAGCACATCTGTAAATATACAGCACATTTCTGTTTTCAGCCTGCTAAATTCGTAATACAGTATCACACTGTAAAAACATTGAATTGTGGGATTGATTTCGTTGGCGCTCATTTCAGATCAGATGCAAACAGAACAAACAGCAAACTCGACTTGTCAGCGGCACTCAATATAACAGAATCATTATTCATATCTTGTTTAAACAGTGTAACTTATGTGCATTTGTGAGCAGTGTTTAAGCTTTCTGTGCTTCGGTTGATTCAGTTTGCGTTTCAAAACGTTAACGTTACGTTAGTTGCCTGTGACGCATCAGAAATGGAGGACGTTACACGAAGATGGAGGAAGAATTTGTCACCTGTAGAAGACGATGAGGAGTTTAAGATGGAAAATTGTTCGACTCAGTATTGATACGGTAAGCCAATCTATGTTTTGCGTTCGCATTTCGACATTGTTTACATGAATAGTTTGATTTTGTGAACGCAGTTTGCTACCGCGAAAACAATCTGTTCTCACCTCTTTACCAAGATTATGCGATATTTCACAGGCTAATATTAAACATTTACCATGTTTTTTGCATGACCTGCTTTTGATCTAACAGTTATATATATATTTTTTCGTTTCAGGCTTGTATTATAAACCGAAGACGGCCAGTACATGTAAACAAACAACGTAAGTGATTTACTAGTTAACATGTGTTAGTTTTAGTCCATTTGTTAACAAAAATGCTATGGTGTAAGTTCTGTGATCGTGCTTTTGAATCTTTGTCAGCATTTTGCCAGCACATGAAAATCCATAGTCATGTTCCTAATACTTTTTTCAAATGTGGTATTCCTGATTGCTCCAGAACATTTAAAAAGTTCACTGCTTTCAAGGCTCATGTATTCAGGGATCACAAAGAGAGGCCCTCAAAGACATCTGTTGAGCAGTTAGGAATTGATGCTTTAGTCTGTGACATTGGTGTCTGTCAAGAAAAGTGCAGTGATTTGAAAAACTTTGTTTTACACTTGAAATCTCATATCAAAGAAGGTACCAGAGTGCCATGTCCATTTACATGTAATAAAAGCTTTTCTGTAGCATCTACATTGACCTCACATATATCCAGGAATCATCGAAACTCTTCAGCAGAAAGGTTGCGTCATAATTTACTGCAGTCAAATGTTTCAGTACAGAGGCTGCATGGTGAGGTATCCAACATAGTTGAACACTCAAATCCACAGTCTGAATCATTTGATTGTTGTGATGGAGGAGAACAATTGAATATTGCACTAGTGCCAGATAATGCAGATGAATCTCTTTTTTTAAAGAACATGGCTCTGTTTTATCTCAAATTACAGGCAAAGCATATTCTCCCATCATCTGTGATTCAGTCTGTAATTGATGGGGTGCAGGACATCCATGATATTAGCCAGTGTCATTTGCTGCACAAGCTAACTGAAAAATTGACTGCGCTTGGTATTTCTGAAAATGATATAAAGAGCATTATTGATGTCTTGCAAACTGATGATCTTTTTCGGAAGTCAAATATCAATGCACTTAGCACTGATAAGAGGAGAAAATCCTTTTATAAAGACAATTTTAAGTTTGTGGATCCGGTCCCAATCTGTCTTGGTCAAAATGAATCTGGCAAGGAAAGTTTTGCTCAATATATTCCTATTAAGCAAAGCTTAGAAGCACTGTTCTGCTGTAAATCAGTGATAGAACAACATAAGAATTCAAGAACTGAAGTCAGAGCAAAAGATATCCTCTCTGATGTATGGGATGGCAAAAATATTGATGAAAATGTGCTGTTTAAAGCTGATACAGATTCATTAGGTGTAATCTTGTATGAAGATGCTTTTGAAGTTGCCAATCCACTTGGGTCTGGTAAGAAAAAACACAAAATTCTTGCCGTTTATATGACACTTGCAAACCTGTTGCCTCACTGTCGGTCAGGCATCGACCCTATGCAGCTAGTTCTGCTGTGTAGGGAACAAGATTTTAGATTTTTTGGACAAGATTTGGTCTTTGCCACTCTGATAAAAGACCTTAAAGACCTTGAGGAAAATGGTGTTGAATTAGCTGATGGAAAGGTGCACAAAGGTACATTGTGTGCTATAGCTGGAGACAACCTTGGATCGCATTACATTGGTGGCTTTCTTGAAAATTTCAGTAAAAGTACATACTTTTGCAGATTTTGTGAAATTGACCGCCAGACATTTCACTCCGCTCCCCTAACAAAGGCAGTAACAAGAACTATGGAGTCGTATGAGCAAAATCTTAAGGATTTGGATGCTGGTCGAGCTGAAAGTGTAACTGGTGTCAAACGTAATTCTCCCTTTAATGACCTGAATTATTTTCACGTTTGCCAGCCAGGATTACCTCCCTGTCTTGGACACGACCTTTTTGAAGGTGTTGTGTCATTTGACCTTGCTTTGTATATTGATCATCTTGTGAATCAGGAGAAACAGTTCACATACACTGAACTAAATCGTCGCATTGACCAGTTTAAGTATCTTGGGAATGATGCACGTGATAAACCAGTTGAGGTGACTCCTGGTACTGGAAAATTAAGTGGACATGCAGTTCAGAATTGGTGCCTGCTCCGGCTTTTACCTCTTTTGGTAGGGGAAAAGATTGTCAGTCCAACTGAAAATGAGGTATGGCAGTTAATACTTCAACTCAGACAGGTAACAGAGCTCATCTGTGCTCCTTCCATTAATATTGGTCAGATTGCTTATTTATCAGTTTTAATAGAGGAGTATATTGAGACTCGAAAGGTGGCTTTTCCAAATCATCCACTTAAGCCAAAGCACCACTACCTGTGTCATTATCCTGAGCTCATTGATCGTTTTGGTCCACTAATTCGCCTATGGACGCTACGCTTTGAAAGTAAGCACTCATATTTTAAACAGTGTGCAAGAAAATTGCACAATTTCAAGAACCTGAGTGCTACATTGGCAGAAAGGCATCAACTTCTGCAGGCTTACCTACATGCTGGAAGCCCTTTCCCTGAAAATGTTGTGGCAGAGAGGGGAATAGAGTTTCATGTTAATGACTACAATGATGACATTCAAGGATCTGTTGCCTGTCTTAATTTTCAACCAGTGAATACAGTGGCATCCAATGAAGTGACTGTAAAGGGAACACTTTACAAAAAAAACATGCTCATTGTTTTGCAGAAAAATGATGACGGAATAGTATTTGGGAAAATTCAGTTAATTCTTGTACATGACAATTGCAATGTGTATTTTGTCACAAAAATTGTCATTAATTACGCACCCTCATGTCATTCCGCATACTGCATATACTGTCTATAGAGGGACAGAAATCTCTAGTTCATAAAAATAATAATAATAATATGTTTACCATAGTTGAACAAAAATCGAATGGGTTTGGAATGACGTGAGGATGAATAATTAATAACAGAATGTAAATTTTTGGGCAAATTAACCCTTTTAAACTGCATTACAATGCATTTCAGTACTGTTTATGGTGTGATCCTTGAGACAATAACTGATTATATATATATATAATCCACAGAACATCAAAACTACACAGTGGTACTACAGCCTGCCGAGGTTCTCCCCTTGGTTCCCCCCGAAACAAACGCTACTCTTGGTTCACCTCCATCAAGCTCCTCAACGCCAACATCAAGCATTGTTGCATCAACCAGTGCATCACATTCATGGCCTGAAAATTTCAAAGTTCCGTGGAACTTAATGCCAGCCGGTATAAAGAGTGCTACTGAGAATGGCCTGAGACCTTCTCCTTCTGACCGACGACAAATGATAAGAATTCTTGCCGATGAAATTAGAAAAATCGAAACAAACCCCAGCAGATCACAGTGCCTTACTATTGCTCGTCAAATTGTGAGCCAATATCCCAAGTCTTTTGCAGACATGATGGGTGACAAGCAGGTTGGGGGTGGATACGAATCTTTTCTTTCACAGCTGAAAGTGCGGATAGAGCATCTTAATCGAACAAGTACACTAAGTCAGCATAGGACCCTTAGAAGTGACATTGGAACTACTAGAAAACGAAATTCAACTGACTCGTATGGTTGCACAAGATGGCAGCCTGCTCTTCCACCTGGTGAGAGTCACGACAGTCTTGAAATTAAACGTCAGAAGATGGAGGAGATCCACCTTCATGAAGGAATTTCTGGAGTTGAGAGAGGAGACGTTTACAAGCTCATGGAGGAGACCTATTGGCTTCAGCGTTACATGATAAATGCAACCCCGTCCCCTACAATTTCAGATCTAAAATCCAAATGGCCATATCTCTTCACACAGAGGCATGTATATGGACATTTTGAACAGCTTACGGACAAAAAAGTGCTCAGACTTTTGGAATTGTCTATCCAGGAGTGTGGAAAAATCATAATTGAGTTTTTCAAAAGCAAACCAACCAACGATGACGTTCGGAGCATACTCTCCAGTGGTGAAAAGGATGTGGGTGCCATGGTACTACAACTACTTCTTGCACACTTCAAAGAGAAGTTAGATGGTGTTATCCTTCAAGCAGATGTAAGTAGAGATTATTAAACAAATCTCATTCATCTATAATGTTTTGTTTTGGTTCTTTTTATCATAGTTGTGCTGTCCTTCTTAAAAATTGTTTCAGGAATTTGCTACTCCATCTGATGTCCAGGAATCGGTACATTTGCCAGAGAGTCCACGCCTTATATTTCTCGGTATGTAAACATTACAGTGGTAGTTTCACCCTAAATTGAAAAGCAAGTTATCATTTACTCACCCCTCTGCAAACATTTTTTGGTATAAAATATTAATTTTGTCTTGTTTCCAGTCCAGATATCTAAAAATTCAAGTAAAGTATTGTCTTTTTTTCTTTTTGTAAGATTTTTTTTAGATTTTAGCTGGGAAATAAAATACTTAGTAAGAAAAGCATTTTTTTGCAGTTCTTTTTTCTCTCTATACAAAAAATGTTTCCTGCTTGTGTTCCTCTAGTCTATAATATCAGTGAATAGTGAGCAGCATCAAGATTTTTAAAAAAAGATGCAAGAGTATCATAGAATGATCCCATGCAAGGTGCCATAAGTGTGGGTATACAATAGGGTTTAATAAAAAAAAAGAAACTGTAATGTAATGTATTTTTTTTAATGAAAATCCTGACATTGACTGTTAGTCTTCGGTGCTTGGATGCATGTTCATGAGACTAATAGTACTGCAGTTGCGAGAACTTTAAATTCACAAAAAAATAAATACAATCCATGTACATTCTTCTATTAGATTAAAATATACATTGTGTTTGTTGTAACAATAATTTTTCACATTCTCATCTGTCAAATACAGAAGACCAATAGCCAAGGTCAGGATTTTCATTAAATATATAACGTTACATTTTGTTTTTATATTTTCCAAACCCTATGGTATACCCCCCAGAACATTTGAAATATATGGCATGTGTTACATACCATCCATTCTGTGATAATTTTGCAAATTCTTTTAGAAGCTTGATGCTGGTTCCTATTCACTGCCTTTTATATGGATGAGCGCAAGCTTTTTTGTGGTCCAAAAAAAGGAAAAAGAGCGATATACTGCATTAGAACAACAGCATATGAGTAAACTAATATGTAATAAAAAAAATTGTGAACTTACTATGGGTGACCTGCTTTAAAGGGTTAGTTCACCCAAATATAAAAAATAATGTAATTAATTCCTCACCCTCATGCCATTCCACACCCGTAAGACCTCCGTTCATCTTCGGAACACAAATGAAGATATTTTTGTTGAAATCTGAAGGCTCAGTGAGGCTTCAATAGGGGGCAATACAATTTACACTCGCAAGATCCATTAATGTACTAAAAACATATTTAAATCAGTTTATGTGAGTACAGTGGGTCAATATTAATATTATTAAGCAAGAATAATATTTTTGGTGCGCCAAAAAAACTAAATAAAGACTTATTTCGAAAATAAAGATTTTCAAAACACTGCTTCATTAAGCTTCGGAGAATATCGAATCAGCAAGTCGAATCATGATTTGGATCGTGTGTCAAACCGCCAAACTGCTGAAATCACGTGACTTTAGCGCTCCGAACCACTGAGTCGACTCGCTGATTCGATGTGCTCCAAAGCTTCATGAAGCAGTGTTTTGAAATCAGTTTCATCACTATATAAGTTGTTATTTAGTTTTTTTTTTGGCGCACCAAAAGTATTCTCGTCGCTTTATAATATTATTATTGAACCACTGTCCTCACATGAACTGATTTAAATATGTTTTTAGTGCATTAATGGATCTTGAGAAAGGAAATGTCATTCCTGGCTATGCAGGCCTCACTGAGCCTTCAGATTTCAACAAAAATATCTTCATTTGTGTTCCGGAGATGAACGGGGGTGTTACGGGTGTGGAACGGCATGAGGGTGAGTCATTAATAACAGAATTGACATTTTTGGGTGAACTAACCTTTTAAGGGTGTTCATCTGTCTCAGCCCAATGCATGTATGCAGTCGTTTAAAGTAGTTACAAAGAGTTCTTTTTTTTTTTTGAACGAATGATCATTCGTGACGAATGTCACAATCATCCAGGAGTGCATTCTCATGCTGTACAAGCCTGTCCTGGTTTATAAAAATGTGCAGTTTACTACACACATTCATGAAATGCCATAGAATTCTTAATCATAAATTTAAGTGGTTTACAAGCAGAAAGTTCCGTGGTCTGCATTGTCTGAAATTTAAATTGTTTGCAAATATTTACAGCACATTACTGCAATCCTGGGTTATTGTGTGTGATTAGACAGGTGCTTAGTCACAAACAGACAGGCAGGCAGAAATTGGTTATGGTTCAAGAAATATAAAATAGACTACACTACTAGACTACACTACTTTCATTTCACAAGGTAGAGTATTCCTTTAATTAGGAAATTGCTCATTGCAATAAATGAAAAATAAAGTATTCCTGTATTGATGAACGCTACCCAAAAATATTACTAAAACAGAACTAAATGGTGAACCCTGTGAAGGGTGTTTCAGAGTTCTTTTAATAGTTATGTTGAACTGTGAAGAGACAACTACATAAACTGTGAAACCCACAATAGTTAATTTTAATTATTATTATTATTATTTATTTTATTTTTCATTTACAGGTCAATCTCTAAGCAACCAGCGCTGGATGTTAAGCTTGGAAGGTCAAGTTGTGTGTGAAGGAGCACAGCCTAACTTCATCACTGGCCTGGCAGCGCTGTTTGCCTCCTTCTATAACTTCAACTTGCAGTACCAGGAAGAAGCAGCATGCACCCTTGAGTTTGTTCAGAGGTTAGTTATTAGCATATATGCCATTAATATATTTTAGACTGAATTGTCACTAACCTTGTCTTGATAGCATTTTTTAAGGACTTCATTTTTTGTTCACAAACGTTTTGTACAGCTGACTACAGGGATGAACAACATGGCCCTGGTTTCACAGACATGTCTTAGTTTAAAGGGATAGTTCAACCAAAAGTTTTAATCCACCCATGATTTACTCACACTTATGCCATAGTGTATTTGACTTTCTACTTGCAGACAAAAACAATCATAGTTAAATTAAATAATGTCCTGGCAAATCCAAGCTTTATAATGGCAGCGAATGGCTGGTTCAAAGTTGACACTGCCATTGTGCTTGTAAGAATATTATTTAAATTTAACTCTGATTGTATTAATCTAAAAGAAGTCATATACACATAGGATGTCTTGAGGGTGAGTAAATCATGGTCTCATTTTCAGTTTTGACTGACCTATTATTTTATGCCAGTTGTAGGCTTCAGTAAAATTAGGGTATTTAAGCAGCTTTCATAAAAATGTCTTGTAAAAAAAAAAAAAAAAGGCTAAACAATGGCACTGACATATTTGGAGATATGTTTTCAGTTAAGACAGCTCAAACACATTTTAAATTATATTTAACATTATCATGCAGTCATAATCACATTGCAAGGCTTGCAATTGACTTAAAGTATTGAAGTCATAAGGGTTTGGACTGGATTCTGGCAATGTGCTGCATTTTTTATGTACTGCATTTCCACTGATACGCAGATTGGACCTGATTTAGGACCTGATGAAGGGATGATATTGTTAAGCTGTACAGTGTAACCGATGCAGAAAAAATGTTAATCACAACAGCAAACATTTTTCTGTAACATTTAATTTTATTTTTATTTTTCTTCTGTTTTTTAGACGCTTTCTTGACATCAATCCAGAACGTGGATCAAAAACAAAGAAAGGAAAAGTGACATCAAAGAAAACTGGCCAAGTTGTGCAAAAAAAGAACACCACTGTAAACCCACAGGTTTCCTCACTTCTGCGAAAACTTGCAGACTTTGAATGGGATTTTGTTTAGATCCCATTTTTCAGACTCTTTGTGGGTAACTTGGAAGAAGCTTTCCATTTGTTGTACGTAAGTACATTAAAAGTAAATGCGATTACAGCATTGTTAATGTTCTGTTAATTGATAATTGCATTTATAAAAATACAACTGGCATTTCAGCCAACATGTTTATAGGGCATTTTTGTGTTTTCATTTTTTTTTATTACTCTTTCTGGGTCACTTTACATTTCTGAAAAAAACGTGACATTTTTTTCAAATTATACAAGATTACTGCACTGTTAAGTGCTAATTGTCAACTGTTTGTAAACTTGCATTTTACATGTTTTAAAAAAATACAGCTGCCATTTCAGGCAATTTTCTATTGTTTTCTTTTAACTAAAATAAATGTTTTAAAACCTAGAGAATGTTGGTTTCTTTTTCCTATTGTGACTACTATGCAACTTAAAGTATAACATTTCTAATTATGTAATATTTTTTTATTGCTGTAGAGAACAGTTTAATACTGTTAAATTGCATGATATAACAGTAGGATACTGCATTTGATAATTACAGCACAGTACTGTAAACGCTGTTTACAGTAGTTGTCCTGTAAAAATACAGTAAGTGGCTGGCAACCCAGCTGCCAGTATTTTACTGTAAATTTACAGCCCAACATTTTACAGTACAGTACTGTAAATAATGTTTACAGAATTAGTTCTGTAAAAATACAGTAAGTGGCTGGCAACCCAGCTGCCAGTATTTTACTGTAAATTTACAGCGAAAAGTTTTACAGTGTGAGTGTTTTTTGTCTTGTTGCGCACATTGCAAACAATAATGCAGTCTTTTTTCGTTATTGCGGTGCAATGCGGGATATAATGAGTGCACTCAATAACATCTACTGGTTTCGGACACCACTACAGATGACTGTCCCCACAAATAATGCCCTATTTGAGGTTGTAGGGGGAGATTTTATGTTCAGCCCTTGATTTTCAGCGTAGAATTCAAACTACACGCGGCGCGCGCGAGAGAGCGGTTTCTGCGTGGAGCGCCGCGATGAGATTAACAACGCTCACCACATGGATCATATTATAGCATATAGACCGGAGCGAGCGCGTTAAGTTTTTTATGGACATATTTAATATACTCTAGGTCTCTAAAAATGAACCGGCAGCATATTTCATAATGTCTTCTTCAAATGAAATGTAGCCATACGCAAAGGACACTGAACTGTAGGCCTACGTCTGATCACGACCGCAATGACACGATGGGTTATTCTGCTACACAGAAGATAATGATGTAAGTTATTAAATAGACTGACAATTCAAAGAAGAATGGGCAAAAATATAACCGCTTCTTTCTGTGTTAAACTGACGTGTGTCGTTTGTTCAGAGACTCTTAAATGTTATGAAAATATCCTTTTAGATAGACAGTTTAAATGTTCTTCCAAGTTTCTCCCTCGTTTTGTCAGTTTGTTGTTATATAGGGTTAGAAGGTGCCCTCAACTCTTTTGTTTCTCCCCATGGTCATATTTTAATTTAATATGCATGTGTCTGTAATGTGTGTTTTATTGGTGGTTGTCTCCCCACAGCATTTTGTGGGGCTTTGTAAACCTGTATTAATTCTAGTGTGGAGTTTTTCTACAATATTCACTCATCATGACAGTAAAACAGGGCATTCTAGTCATTAATTATTAGTCATTAATCTCCTGCAGTATTTCTTCCTTCAATTAGTAGAAAATGTGGTTAACACCCAGTCATGCATAGGGGAAAAAGATACCGTCATATACCGCAAAACCGATATAATTTAGAAAAATACCTTGATATACATTTTTGGTCATACCGCACAGCACTACTTGGCCCAAAAAATTATAATTTACAAAGGATTAAATTCATCACAGTTAATGAATGAAGCACACAAATGTATAATAAAGTCTACTACATCGATGTATCGATTTATATTCCTATGATCTAACTACATCGATCTGTGCTCGGCAAGTTGGCCTTCCGGACGACATATATCGATCTCTCATCGTTTTAAAAGGTAATCAATCGATTGTATCGATAATAGGAAATAACGCATTGGATTTAAGCACGTCAGACTTTATATGGATGTTTTTTCTTAGCACTTTTAATGATAAAGGCGTTAAACGTTACTCGATTCAGTCTGCCTATCTGTGACATCATCGCCACGCACCAGCAGCAGCGCTAAGAAAACAAAACCTAGCATGGCGGAGAAATTATCAAGCCACCAGGAGAAAGAGTACTTTCAACCCTTGCTAAATGTTACCTGTGCATTCCTGACACCAGTGTGCCAGCAGAGTGAATTTTAGCACTGCTGGCGACATAGTGAACGCACAGAGAAGTGTTCTGCGGTCAGATCATGTTGAACAGTTGATGTTTTGGAAAAGAAAATCTGTAGAGTCATTGAAGAGTAGTTGGTTACATTTTATCTTTTGTTAAATATTGTTTGTTTATTAAACTGAGAGTTAAACAGGTTCAGCCAGTTTATTCAACCTGAAGAAATGTTGGTTGCACT
Source organism: Gobio gobio (assembly GCF_949357685.1). NCBI lineage: Eukaryota > Metazoa > Chordata > Actinopteri > Cypriniformes > Gobionidae > Gobio > Gobio gobio. The sequence goes on along the minus strand of NW_027645713.1, from coordinate 44,330 downwards.
TTATTTTTGATATTAATATTGTAATATTTTTATGTTGGAAAACAAAAGCAGAAGTAGCAGGTTAACCTACTGTTGAAATGTTGGTTGCACTTACTGTGCTTTTATTGAAAATGTATTGAATATTTAAAATGAGAGCAGAAAAGGTTAACTTCCTGTTAATTCAACCTAAACTGTTGGTTGCACTTTATTTAAAAAAAATTTGAATGCATTTGCCATTAATTGTTGTTTACTTGTTTGTTTATATCCATAATTAATTGATACCTGTTTCCCTTAAAATAAACAACAGGAATCTAGGAAACTTCACCTGCACTGACCAGTATCCAGATATTTATTTCAGTCACACATTTTTTGGCTAAAAAGTTACTGAATCGATTTCAAGTCACTGAATCGTTTCGGATCGTATCGTTCTACATGAACCAATATCGTCCTTGAATCGTATCGACAACCTCAAATCGTGATACGAATCAAATCGTTGTTAAATCGAATCGTTACACCGCTAATGGTAATGCAAGGTGTGAACAGAGCAATTGTGTGACTACACAATCATTTTAACATATTGGTTCCTGAGAGATATAGTTGTCATTAATTATGCTGTCACTGTGTCTTTTTTTTTGTTTTTTTGGGGTAAGATGTCAGCCAAGTTCCTGGCTTCTCCCAAAACCTCCAAGGACCTGATTAACTGTGGAATCAACTGTGAAGGAGGATGAAACTGATGATTCAGGTTAGACTATAGTTCATAATGAGATTACTATACATATATTTATTTAAATCAATGAACAGCACAGGACCAATAAGTAAAACCTAATATATCGCAAATTTACAGACACTAGTATATATTGCGATTTAATTTAAGTGTACTGACCTACGTTTTATTTAATCATCAAAACTTTGACAAATTCTGCGACATTCTGTGTTATGCAGTAAATTCAATTTTTATGACTTTACTTTACTTTACTTTACTTTATTTTATAAAAGGACCATGTACAATTTTTAACATAAATGTTTCCATTTCATGTATTGTACTGGATTTAGCTCAAAGCTAATTTTCACCCGCAGTCCTTTGGCAGGTCAACATAAACAATAAAATAACATACCCAATACATATATACACAAATACACAAAACAAACAATTAAACAGCAACCATGTCAATGTTTACAAAGCTGATTACATTCTAAAAAAGATTCCAACTGCATTTTAAAAATTCCAATAGATTTACACCCTTTTATATCTTCTGGCAAAGCATTCCAGTTATTCGTCGCTTTCACAGCAAAAGACGATTGTCCAAAAGCAGAACGACGAAAAGGAACAGCACAATTTCTCATAGATGATCTAGTAGATCTTTCAGAAATATTAGGACGGAAACCAACAAAATCATTGAGTACCGAAGGAGCCAAACCATTTACAATTTTATAAACCATACACAAATTTTTAAAAAGCACATCATTTTCAAAACTCAATAATTTGTATTTCTTCAAAATGCTACAATGATGAAAATATTTAGGTTTTTTATCGAGAGTTTTTAAAGTTTGTTTATATAGGGATTTTAAAGGCTTAACCACATTTTCACCAGCTTGACCCCAACATGTGAGACAATACGAAATATGAGACAGAATTGTGGCATGCATAAAAGTGTTGGCTACATCAACAGAAAGACAATTTCTAATTTGTCTGAAATTTGCTAAATTATATTTAATATTCCTCACCATTTTCTTTACATGTTTTTTAAAACTAAGATTTGAATTCAATATTACACCAAGATAATTGAACTCATACACTAATTCTATCTTTTCACCATTTATACAAATATCCACTGGTGTTTGAACCTTTGTTTTTGAAAAAAACATTCCCTTAGTTTTACCAATATTCAAGGTCAAACATGAATTCTCCAACCAATGTGTAATTCGTTCCATGGCAACATGTAGCTTTTCAACTGCTAGCTCTGCGGTTTTTGCATGCGTAAAAATAACAGTGTCATCAGCATACATTTGCACTTGTATCCCATCACACTGAAGCGGGAGATCATTTACATAAAGACTGAATAATAAGGGGCCTAACACTGATCCTTGGGGTACTCCCATTGTATAATGCAAATTACTAGACTTAACCCCTTTAATTTTTACACATTGTTCTCTGTTTGATAGATACGAGGATATCCATGCTAGGGCATCAGATGAAAAGTGGAAATTAGATAATTTAGAAAGTAGAATTTCATGATTAACGGTATCAAAGGCTTTACGCAGATCTAAAAATATGGCACCAACTAATCCCCCTTTGTCAACTTTAGATTTTATTTGCTCTATTAAATGTAATGTAGCTGTTTCAGCAGAGTAATTAGCTCTAAAACCAAACTGCATACAGTGTAACCCAGATTTCACTGTTTTCAAATAGGATGTCAGTTGTTCAAAAACTATTTTTTCTGCAACCTTTGAGAGTACTGGTAATATACTTATCGGACTGGATTCCATCTGCGTTTTCCACATCATGGAAATTAATCCTTATCAAAGTTATTTAGTCAAGTGTAGTGAGCAATTATTTATTACTACAGCGAACACAACACCACAGTCAGCTTAATGAGTGACGATGGCCAAGAGAACTAAACAAAAGTTTATTCTGCTTAAACTTTAGGGATGTGTTGTTATATTAAAATAATTTTATTTTCGATTTCGGCTTCCAAGAATTATTAAAAAATGATATGAGGTAAAACTATTCCTATAGCCGTGTTCCGTCGAGCTCATCCTTCCCTTCACAGTTGCGCTGTCATTTCTCCCTAAACTTTACGTCAGATTCAGTGATTGTTGTAAACTGCAGTCTCTACTGTGGCTAAACTGTGGGATGTGTTTGATAATAAAGAGCTATTAAATGCACAATAATCCGCGCAAGAGACGCTGTTTCCAACTTCAAGGCGGCTTATGTGTGTGTGCTGCGAAATGGACCTACAAAATTGCATTTTATATTTTAGGCTTCGTGTTCGCGTCTAGACCATCAAATAAACAACAAATAGCCTGTGTCAAAATGACCGGATTGCAGAGTAGTTACTATAACCGTTTAGATCTTAAATGGGCATAAATAGTTTGGAGAAATAGGAGAATATGATGTTATTAGCTCTGCAGTCGGTCTTAAAGGGGCAGCGTCTAATAAACCTGCTGTCTATTGAGCCATTCATTCAAAACAAACAAAAGGCAAATAGAAAATATTCACATCTCTTGAATGAATAACTTTAGCTGTTATAAGCATTAATCTATCAATTTATACAGTGAAAACTATGCAGTGTTATTTTACATTTCATTACTTTATTAGATTTCTTTGTAGATTTGTTCTTTCTAAGTAATATTAATGTTAGCAGATCTTCCGAATGCCTGCAATACGGATACTTTTCAGATTATAAAGCCATGTTAATTATGTTCTTAATTATGTTTTTTTCATAAAAAAAATATATACAGTATAATAAAAATAACTGATAAGAATACCGTTAAAGTACCGGATCGATAAGCAGTATCGGTAAGAGTAGTAATACCGTTAAAACTTAAAACCTTAACGATACCGATCCCTATTAGTAATACAGTGGAAATTAGTAGATTTGGTTAGCGTGTTGATTTACGGTGTGCGCCCCTAAGTTTTCTGGTTGTGCCCCTAAAATTTTCAGTTGGGGGCCACTGTGCTCCTAGTGAAAAAAGTTAGTCTGGAGCCCTGTAAACCTATAAGCAGTGCATGTTACTCTGTTTTATGTCCGATTGCAAATAGCCAAAATATCTCCAAACCACTGAAGTTGAGTGACCTTTCTTGTCAATTATATCTGTGTCCTCCGAGCTGGTCGTGAGCGCTGAATTTTCTTCACTATCACTCATTTTTCTCCCTCCACACTCCTCCAAGCCTGTCAGCCTGTCGGCCACTGTGACATTACGCATAGCGAGTAAGCATTTTATCGAGCACGTATCGAACTGTTGTTATCGTTTTATCGAGGAAAATTATTTCGCCATTTAACCAGTGAATGACGAATGACAGGGATGACCGGCCGCACGCCTCTCGCTCCTTTGTAACATCGCACCAAGCCAATAAGAGGGGTATATCTAGCGGAGGAGAGTAGTAATTCGATTTACGTTAATCTTCACTAAAAAAATCGATTTTGAATCAACCACATTTTAAAAAATGATTAATCGTAAAAAATGTTTAATTAGGATTCCACATTTACCATATTATGTTAGATGCACAATAGTCACACATGACAATAAAAGGTCCAGTGGTGAGCTAACGCTATCTAGCTTTAACCCCTTAAGCCCTGAAGGTATTTTTAGAGTTTTTTTGTCTGAGTGACATATACAACTTTAAAGACTCATAACTCCAAAACTATAGTAAGTAGAGTCAAATGGTAGGTATCATTTGTTAGCAAACATTTTATATTTTTGGAAAATATAAATTATTATATTTTGACAATATATTGCTGAGAAACTGCTGATTAGGGATGAAACGGTATGGAAATTTAACATCACGATTATAGTGACCCAAATTATCATGGTTATCAATATTATCACGGTTTTCTTCAAATGAGATGAAAGTGTTCAAAAGAACAGATGCACGTACACACTTAAAACATTTCAACAAGTTTTATATTTGAAAATCAACAAATAACTAAAGCAGCTCTATGCACTTTTTTAAGCTAGATTCTATTCTGTGGGATTTCCTTCCTTATAATGGCCGTCGTCAATAGCAACACATAACGCATAAATAATAATAATTTGTCGTAAATATAATCTCTTATATTATCTCTGTAAATATATTCTCAAGCAATATTCTCAGTGTTGCATTTAAATCTAGCTAGCATACTATTTTGTGTAAGAGCCTAAACAGTATCCTAGTGAAATAATGCATATCCATATTTCCATATGATTTGACAGTTTATTTTATTAAATATCAAAATATGTGCATCATACCTGACACCTAAATGATCACTTTACAGTCTGTTTTATGACTGTCATTCTCTTCAAATGCTAGTGAAGTTTGAAACGTGTATAACGTTACCAATGTTGTATTTAACTTTAGAGACGGTCCCTAAATTCGCCTGTGTTATGCCAGTCATATCAGATGCGCTGTGGCTCTGCTGTGTTTTTTTAAACCATTTTCGCTGCTGAAATAGAACAAAAACAGTCAACCACGGTATGATGAGTGAATCTCCTGCGTGCATCGCACGTTTATCTCTGCTTTGAGTGCAGATTTCAGCGTGTGAGCGGCGCGCGCTCTGAACAAAACTCCGGCTGATCTGAACGCCTCTAATTATGAGACGATATCGCTTTCATAATAGAAACACGTGTAAGTGGTTATAATGCGCAACGCGATTATAACAGATGGCTTTTGAGAAGACTATAATAAGTTCAACCGCCAGAGGGGCTAGTGTGCAGCCGAAATAACGTTAACTTACACCCGCAAATGGCGGTTGTTAATGTCAAGCCCTGCTTATTATCCCTTAAATGTCACCCTAGTCTTGTCTGAATTTGTTTGTTCGCTTCACGTTATTATTTTCCAGACGTAGTTTTGGTGTTATTAAGGTCAAAGTCCACTTGCCTTGCATTTGTAGTTTTGAAGTGTTCCCCCTATTACAGCGACTTTCTTCTGGCATGTTCTGCAGACATTAGGTGACCATCTTCGATTAAGTTTCCCTCAGGACTATTGAATCCTATTGAAGTGACGGACACCATGACCGTTATCATTGGACAAACCGCAGATTTCGCCGTTTCAGCGTCGTCATTAGAGAGAATTGCGGTGGCAGAATCCAGTCGAACTGACCAGCCTCCTAACTAGTTTAAATGGGTTCATGCAAGTTTACACAGATGGCAGCATCATATCACGAGAATGATTCTTCTGATTTTATTACTTTCAGCGATAGAGTAAACTTTCATGGAGAAATAAAATGAGCAAATGGCAAACGTAAAAAAATTCACAGAAGAAACAGAGATTTATTGGCCCATATATTGGTTATCAGCTTTCAAATATAAAGAATTATCGGATATCGGTATTGGCCAATATCGGTGCATCCCTAGTGTTCATGCATGTTTTGCTGAAGTTGTCATATCTGTTATTTAGAATAGGGCATCAATTCGTCTCCAACTTCATTTGATTCCACCTTCACCACAAGGCTGCAATAGACCTGGAAAGATGTCCTGAAAAACACCATGCCATCTTCAAAAAGGTAAATTTGGACATTTCTGTCACTACCTATTGTCTGCCTCAAAATATTATGGAAAACTAATATGACGACGGCCAATTGGACTTTGAGTGTATTTTTTGTCTTTGATCTTTAGGCAGGGATTAACATACAAGAACACCTTGATTGCACCGAAGAGACCACATATACCTGATAGGACAAAGGAAATTCATGGATTCTGCATAATTGTCGACAAAGTGCCTGGCTGCAATTTTTGTGTTTTATTAACTTTTTTAAATTTCTGTGCAACACCTCATGAATGTGACTGACTAATTGACATCTACACATCTGGCATATATTTAAAGTAGCCACTTTGCCCATTTGTTGAATAAACATTGGAAATTATACATCTGCCTGAAGACTCTTGATCTTATACAATTTAGTGTAATTTTTATATAGAATGGGACCATATAGGAGCCCAAATAGTGTTAAAAGGCCTGGTTTCACAGACGGCTTCAATTAAGCCAGTATAAAAATGAGAATCAAGTAAAATTGAGAAATTTCTATTTTTAACTTTATAAATTAGAAAACTGAATAATCTCTTTGATGTCTTTATTAAGACTTCACAGATGGTCATAACTTGCTGCTCTTAATCTAAACGCAGATGCTGAGAAGGTGTTTGACACTTAGTAAAAACATACTTACAAAGCCAAAGATGCTCAATGTCTTGGCTCTTAAAAGAGCCTTTGGGTGGATTTAGCTGCTGTTGATGCAAGAAAAAAGAAGTGTTTTGTATGCATTAAAATGTTTTTATTCATCAATGATTAAAGAGTGGTGCAGGGATGATGTCAGAACCTGGAAGTCTAATTTGCCACTGGTTTCCTCGATTTTCCTATATTTATAAGCAGGGAGCTTGGTAATACATGGGCTCTCCTGAAAATGTGAGAATTTTTTTGGGGGGAGGGTCTCAAAAATATTGACTGTTCTTTTGATGTGCAATTTCAGTTTTGTGTTATGTGATCATTGTGGATTATGTGCATAATTGCAGAAAATATAATTAATGCATGACGGCAATTTAAACTTAATTCAATAAAGACATGCATGCTATTCTTGTCATGAGCATTTAGGTGTGGTGGCAAATTCCACTCACATTAGTACGTTATCTCAAAGATTTGTTGAAAAAATGCTAAAAATGAATATTCCCCCCCTAACAAAACAAGTGGGTTCCCCCAAAGGCCACGATATAGTTTGAACACTGTTTATAAGGTTTTTTTTTAGTGTATGAGTAAAATAAAGCCTGTGGCAAACTTTATATACTTTGACATTTTGTTCCACAATGTAAACTGCACACAGTCACACTCCAAGAGTGCCTTATGTAGTTACTTGTTAAACTTTTTAAAACATTTTCAAAACATTTCGGTATGGCTGTGTGTAAATTATGTTATAGAACAAAACATCATACACTGTAAAAAATGAATCATGGGTCTTGTAATTTTCACTAAAAAAATTGAGGTGATAATTAAAAATAGTGTGTATATTTTCTTAAGAAAATTGTGGTTCAGTGTTTTATAGAAAATATTGAGAACATTTCACTAATAAAACCAAGAGATACATTTTCCTGATTTTTTTTAAGGAAATGTAAGCAATCTTGAGCCTTCAATCGAAGAACCAAATAAACTGATAAAATTAAGGAAAATAAGGTTACCTATTTATTTTAAGAGAATTAACTCAATTATGCAGTTTTATTTAGAGACACCATTGTTAGTTCCCAGCATACTTTGCATATGGCTGGAAAGGGAGAGTTAATATTGAAATTAAGTGTTATTTTATGTGTTTTTGAGTGAAGGGAAACATCTGTTAACGTTTAATGTTCTGTTATGTTTGACATTTGAAAGATTTTCTTTCTGTTGAAGTTTTGACCGTTACCATTGTGCAGAAGAGTAGATCTTATGGTTAGGTTGTGGATAACTGCATGTATACCAATATTATAAAGCATGTTGCTTTGGTCAATGAGCAATAACTTTGCTAATGCCAGTGCAGTAACAAGTTTGTTTCTGCTTGTGCTGTGCTAGCAGCATACAGTTCATTAATTGTATAACGTAAGTCAAATAGAAACAGGTCATTTCCATTCCCTCTAATTTATACTCTTTTTTTAAAGTCAACTTAAAATTAATAAGCACATGTCACTAAAAATATTTAATTTATTGTTTCGTAGAATAAATAATTTAGGAAATTTTACATGATTTATTCAGGTAGATTCAATTAAAGAAACCAAGCCAAAACTTCTCAAAAATATTATGTGTAATATTGTTACCATTATTTATTTAAGCAAATAGCACATAACATTTTTTACAGTGTAGGTGTCATGTTATGTTTACCACATGCTTTATTTTACTCATAAATTGAAAAACCCCAATAGGAAAATCTTGAGGGAACTGGGCTTTGCCTGTACCACCCTGTTGTAGCATAATAATAATCAGTTATGATTGTTATGCACATGGCAAATTACAGATGCAGGATGACTGCAAGATGATCACTTACCAACAAACAGTTAATAACTGAAGCTGAAAAAAGAGAAGAGAATAATTATTTTCATGAAATACATAATACATAGAGAAATGCATTTGATGATCCTTTCTAACTCTATAGTAAGCAATAAGTTACTTTAGGCATGCAGTGACAGTAAAGGACAATAGAACATTGTCTGATGTATACGTCTAAATGTTTTATTTCCATTATTTAAACATTCATTATTATTATTATTACAAAATAACAACGGGTGGCCGATTTCATTTTAGATTTCTCCTCATCATTAGTTTTCTTCAGAGAGAAACGGGGAGGGGGAGGGGGTTGGGGCTTGAGTGACAGATCGCGCGCTTGCGGCCAAAACTGAGACAACGCGCTACTTTTCCTGCTAAGTGAAGTTATAAGTAATATTGTTGTTGTTGTTGTTATTAATAATACATTTCTTTATAAGTAAGAACATGACTGAAACAAAAGGCTCTGAAACAAAATCGTCTCAGAGCGCATCATGCAAAAATGACGTCACACACATTTAACGGCATTTAACGGTAACTTACTGAGTGGATTGACTGACGAGTTATATAAAGGACGTAAAGTCATTGTTTGTGTGTGGAAAAGGAAGTCCGTCGACATTTTCACCATTTAATTCGTTTTATATGAGAAAACTGCTTTTAGGCTATTTATTTTTAGTTGTTATAATAGCTGAGGAAAACGAACTGTTCACACTATTATGTCCTAATATAATTTAGTATTCACTCTGGTCATATTTTGATGTGTCATATTTATAATTTTATATTTGCTGTTTTAAATGTCATTAAAATAAACTTATAAGTATAGGTAGCCAACTTTACCTCAGGGAAACTCCGTGGTCTGTGTGTCCAGTCAGAAGAGACGTCCGCTATGCGCGCGCTGTACACCGATCGCAGCTTATATACTGCCAGGTCCTTTCGCGGGCTTGGCACGTGAGTGAGAATTTATAAACTATATAACTTTATAAAATGTATATATTTTTTTATTTAAAAGAAAACGTTATGTATACATTTAATATACCTTGCGATATTGTACCCCAACATTAAATGGCAAAATAAATAAATAAAGTAACAGTGCGGTGTTTCTAAGAGAGCCGAATGACCGTAAATGTAAAAAAAAATATATATCAAATATATGGCTGTATGTTGTAAAAGACATGTTCAGGGTCTCGACCCCATGGGAAATAATGGGCACTATAAAACCGATAACTTGTCATAAAAATCCATGGGCGTCGGAAGCAAAAAAAATGTGGGTGGGTCCTCAGAATTTTTTTACTGGAGTAGATGCCAATTACATTAAGTACAAATATACCGCTTTACTTGGTAAACGTATAGGTCGGAAAGACAAAATTACGTAAATCAATTGCCATTTCATTGACAGCGACAGTAGTGTAGGGGTAAGACGCACGGCATCTAGTTTTGACACAAATCGACCTGCGGTTCGAGTCCGGCTTTCGCCGAAATCAATCTTCTCCGTTTTCCCATCACATATCAAATCGGAAAGGCATTTATTTTCAATACAAATTAAGAAAATATTAGAAAAGTGGAAATAAAGCGTCTAATATGTGTTTAATAATAAGTGTTTATCGATTAGGGTTAGGTAAACAGACATGTGCTGAATGTTAGAGATGATAAAAGTGAGTGGGTCCAATATCATTGATCGTAAAAAGTGGGTGGGTCTTGTCCCACCCATATACAATGGTTCCGACGCCCATAAATCACAGAAACAGCATGTCAAAATTATGTTCCAATTACTGCGCAATGCTAAATGCTTGCAAATGCTAAAATACCCTCACACAAGATTCACCAAGATGGTCAGTCAATTTGAATAATATCTCTGTGTATTTTACTTACTGCAGCAATGATATCAACATAATTCAGCAACTTTTAGCAACAAAACCCTGCCAACTTCTCCTAAGAATTAGTTGACATCAGTGTGCATGAAAAAAATCCGTCACGTAAAGTTATATGTCGCCTATATGGCATAATTTAAACATGTTTATATAAATATATATTCCATTTATAGCTACGGTTATTTATAGACATATTATAGGCATATATTTTAATATTTTATCAAACGTTTTTGAACTAGTGATTAGGCCTATGTTAAGAAATGGGTGTAATCATGATTCGGTTTTGGTTTAATTAAAAAGCAATTTTTGCAAATTCAAGAAATGTAGGATTGTTTTTTGCACCAAAATTAATCTGAAATGACAACATTAAATATTGACATTAAATGTAGAGTAGAGGTCATAAGTTTTCCCTAGCAAAATTTTAAAATTTTTAATTGAAATTGCAATTTGTTTTTATTTAGGTGTTTATTTTAAAATAAATAATCAATTTTAAATAACATATGTTTACATACCAAAAGCCAACTGAATTTACACAAAAGCCTGTCCAAAAGTTTGCATACACCTTATAGGCCTACATGACATTAGAAACTGCAACTTACATGAATGTGTAACCAGACTGTAAAAGAACATATTTGTGTAATTCTGTGCACCTCAAACTCTTATAGGGTAGGGTAGCCTTGTATCTTTGCTTATCATTTTCTGGGCAAGAACTAAAATAACCAATAAGCTGCACATAAATATTAATTCTAAATATTAATTGAAAATGTTTGTTAAAATGGGACTGACCTTTTGATTTCGAGTTGTTTTGTTGTTGTATATATTAATATAAAAGCTATATCAAATTGTTCCTTTATAAAGATCTGGTAAAATATCAGAACAATTCATTAGAATTTTTTGTGCAGCAAACCCACAACAGCTCTACGTGTCTAAAAAGACCAGCCATTTCTCATATTTGTATCACATCATTTACAAAATGGTTAATTATAAAAAACATTTTGTTGTTTGAATGCAAAGATAACTTGGCCTACGAGAAACATATAGAAATATCCATTAGCTTGAATGTTCCCTGTTGCACTGGCAACTCTCAACGGCCACCAGGACTTATACAGTTTTATAAAAGCTATTTATTTTTTGTTGTAAAGTATCACCTCAGAAAAATAAATTCTTCTGTCAGGCGCAGTTGAAGCCTCGGACAAAGGCCGGAGATGCTGTAGCCACACTGTCAGAAAAAAAGTGCAAAATGTGTACCTTCTGGGGTTCAATGGCTGTGTTTAATCTATTTTGGGTTTAATACATTTTTGTTCACTGAATTGTTCAGATCAGATCACTGTGGATGTTTAGCCTAATAAGCTTTTACTGTTTCATACACTTTGGCTTATTCCTTTTGTTACACAAGTAATTGTACCTTTATTTGTGGATTTAACTTTCTTCAACGATGCATCTTACTATGGTAGTTAAGCAGTGAGTTACATCGTTGTACGGGAAACGCACCCCAGGTCGTTTTTCATTCGGATTGGACTTTTAAACCGATGACAGTGCTCCATGTAAACGCACCTAGTGATCTTTATCAAGCTCTAATTTAATTAACATTTACTTCAATTAAAATTCATTAACCATTAAAAGTTCAACTATTAGTCACAGATAAAACCATGCTCCTCGTTACCAATGTTTAAAATAAAGAAATAATAATAAGCTAGGCTATATAATTTGTAATAATAAATAGTGTAAACATGTACGAAAACAACCTCAATGAAACAGATTTATCTTCCCCAATGCCTACAAAAACAGCAACATGTTTAATATACATTTCTGCCAAACCAACAGACCTAATCGTCATGCAGTTTACATGGTCGTGACCAGTGGCGTGCACAGACCTCCTCAGGGGCAGGGGCAGAAGGACCAAAAAGGGCACTAAAAAATAACAAGAATCTAATGTATTTTTTACATAATTTAAATTAATTTATTTATGACATAAATCACCTGTATTTAAAGCAGTACGCATCTGTCTGTTGTGTTTTTAAATATTTTAACAAAAAAAAAAAAGGGGGGGGGGGTACATTTTGTTCCCCACTGGCTTTCAATATATGGTTAAAACCATTCTTAAAAATATTCCATATTTCCTTGGCATTCTATGAAAAGATATTGATTCAAATACAATGCATAACACATCTAACAAAAACAGGGAAATGATGATAATATTACTAAATATATATATATAATTATTTACTTTTCTAAACTGAACAGTGAGAATCAAGCAGGTAAGAGGAATTCATGTTCAGTTTTTGTTTATGTTGTAAGCCTGTATTATAAGTATGAAATTATTAGCTATCATGAAATAGGTAACATTTTACAATACAATTTCATTAGTTAACTCAAGGGTGTAACTTTGGTTTGAGAAGTGGGGGGGACACATGGGGAAAAATGTTTTCGATTTGAATCCCATTTCCTTCATTTACATACAGTTAGGGACTATGGTGATACAAAATCCAGGAAATAATTAAGTTGTTTATAATGATAAATTCTGCCAAAAAGAATAATAGGCTACTATGTATAAGAAAACGATGTCTTACTTTATTTATTGTTGAATAGCCAAGACTTGAGAGAATAATTTTATTAAGTCAAAAACTTTCACTAAAAATGTTCACGTTTTGTGTGTGAATATAATTTAAATAATGTGAAACACAATTTCCACTGTTAAACAAACTTTTATTTCAAACTAACATTTGTCAGAGACACATCCACCAAACCAGGTACACAAGATTATTTGTTACACAAGTCAAGATGCAAAATTGAAACACAATCTCACAAACATAAAAACAAACATGTAACTTTAATATAAAGATATTTTTTCATTGTCCTCCATCTATCAATTCAATCCCATTTCTCCATATACTAACTATTCAACCTTCTATACTGTCCTGTCTCCTCACATGTAAGAACCAAACACATGCTTCCTGTAGTCATTTGCCATGATGAACTCCTGGCAAATGTTTTCCTTGGTTGGGTTCAGCATCTTGCCTGCCTACCTGCACTTCTTCGCTTGCGCCTGTTGCCTGTCTCACCTATGAAATATGAAAATGTGCTAGCCTGTTTCTGACATGACATAATTAAAATTAATTGCCTGACCCTTTACACAGCACATACCTGCAACTCTGAGCTACTTCTCCCTGTCTCACCCTCCCTGTCTTTAAGCAGCTTCACCTCATCTGTGCTCTGATATGAAAACAACTGAGTTATGATCATATTGAGTCCACATAGCCAGAAAAGAGTCTCTGGATGTACATTTTAAAAACTGGGTGTGCCACATTCATTTTCAGATTAATGTGTAAAAAAAAAACCTCACTGCATATCAATAACTTTACAGACTAGACTGGGCTGATGTGTAAAACTATACTCAGGCTCACCACATAACCATAACACTATATAGGCTAACTCAGGCTAGCTCGACATTAAGCCTTTTATTTGAACAAGTAAATACATTTTTACAAATTAACTTCCATTTTAAATGAACAAATATTGTAAGTGAACAACAATAGCTCAAGTTTAGAAAAACATTTATTATTAAGACTTATTTTATTTCTGCATCTGAGTATAATGAGTTGAGTAGCCAATAGCAGCCAGAGTCTGCTTGTCATACATTGCTGACAGAAAACGCTGCTGTTTAAAGTGGACACAGAATGCTCTAGGCAACAAATGTTTAGGTTAGCTAGCTAACGGTCTGAAGTTACCCAGCAAAAGTGTATGGTGACGTTATATCATCAACAGGTGTAGACCATAGACTGTAAAAAAATAAGTAGACAGACATTTTGATTACCCTGACCTGAGCTCATTTACTGAATCAACAAATTCACATCTCCTTTCTTTTTTTTCATCCATGAAGACATTAAAGTCATCTGTTGCTGGCGTTTCATGACTGACTGCGATACCGGCTGCTCAGTAGAACTTTCAGTCCGCTTACACTATTTAGAGTATGCACAGAGCCCGTCTACGGAGAGCCTGCCCACTCCCTATTAAGCCCTATTGTACCGAATTTTGGTTGTAGTACCACCAGAGTTCCACTGGGGGCGATCGCCATGAGTGCAAAATGAATGGAAGTCAATGGGGCTTGACGGCTAAATTTGTCTCTTTCACCCGATTGCCGTTGAGAAATCTCAGAAATGATTGTAGATTTTGCAAGTTCAACATGGGTTTTAGGTCGAAAGTTGAATGAACGAGTACTTATGTCCTTTTGATTTCTTACAGGTTGAGTTGTTGTTGTCCATAACACGCTAGCATTCTGCTAATGAACGCTGATTGGTCAGTGAAGGACTGATTACGACCAGAGATCCCGCTTGATGGCATCGTGTCATCTGAAGCGGGACCAGAAACAAACAAAACAAAAACTCTTCTAGCACGTGTATTTACCTGTGTCAGCTGTGTTGTCGATGCCTCGAGAGAAAAGAAAGTGCAGAGCGCGAAAGCACCAGAGCGACTGAAGGATTGCCGTTAAGCAGTATCCCTGGTCGTACATGTGTATGACGTCATTGACATTTTAAAAGACTTTTTAAAGCAAATAAGTGACTCTAAAAAATCTAACACCCAGCAATGTGTAATTTATTTGCATTTCCTTTCGAATACAACATTCAAATTACTAGATAAAAAATTATATCCTGAGAAAAGTGGATTTTTATTGGTATAGCGCCATAGACCTCCATTCATTCTGCACTCGTCCTGTGAGCGCCCTCATATGGAATCAGAGAGGAACTGCAACCAGTTCAGAAGCCGGAAGTTCAGTGAGAGTGAAACTTCTCGCCATATTAGACATCAGAGAATGTCTAATATGGCGAGAAGTTTCACTCTCACTACACTTCCGGCTTCTGGACTGGTTGCAGTTCCACTCTGATTCCATATGAGGGCGCTCACAAGACGAGTGCAGAATGAATGGAGGTCAATGGCGGTATACCCCTCAAAATCCACTTTTCTCAGGATATAATTTTTTGTCTAGTAATTTGAATGTTGTATTCGAAAGGAGATGCAAAGAAATTACACATTGCTGGGTGTTAGATTTTTTAGAGTCACTTATTTGCTTTAAAAAGTCTTTTAAAATGTCAATGACGTCATACACATTGTACGACCAGAGATACTGTTTTACGGCAATCCTTCAGTCACTTTGGTGCTTTCAGAGATTGTCTATGGTGCGTTCCAGAGCCGATGAAAATTTAATTATTTAACTTTAACAGCTCTGGTGCTTTCGTGCTCTGCACTTTCCGTAAATTCAGGTAAGTTTTGACAATTAACACGGGTTACCTTTTTTCGTCCTTGGGAAATGAGAAATAGGACAACCCTTGCCCACTATTAGAACAATTTATCATTGCACACCTGCGAGGCATTTTTTCCTTATTCAATTTTTATTGATATCAGAGAATGATATTTAGCACTATTGAGCGGGAAATTTTTTTTTTTTTTTTTTTAAGGTGGCAATACTATACCATATGTATACTGTATTTCTTAACACAAGAATAACACAACAAGTACCCAAATTCAATTTATTTTCCGTGTAAATTTCACAGTACATGCATAACAATAGGCAGATAAAAGTGCCAGCAACCAAAAAAAAGTTGCTGAGTTGAAAAGAAAAACTTGGGCGAAAAAGTCCGCCTTAACATTCTGATCCCGCTGATTCTGATTCGGATGCCATCAAGCGGTATCTCTGGTCGTAATCAGTCCTTCACTGACCAATCAGCGTTCATTAGCAGAATGCTAGCGTGTTATGGGCAACAACAACTCAACCTGTAAGAAATCGAAAGGACATAAGTACTCGTTCAATCAACTTTCGACCTAAAACCCATGTTGAACTTGCAAAATCTACAATCAGATCTCAGATTTCTCAACGGCAATCGGGTGAAAGAGACAAATTTAGCCGTCTAGCCCCATTGACTCCCATTCATTTTGCACTCAAGACGATCGCCCCCAGTGGAACTCTGGTGGTACTACAACCAAAATTCGGTACAATAGGGCTTAATAGGGAGTGGGCAGGCTCTCCGTAGACGGGCTCTGTTACTGTGCGTTCACACCGCTGCCGGCGAGAGCGTCAAACTTCGCTCTGGCCGCCCTGCCATCGACGCTGTAGAAAGATTTGTGGACGCGCTGCCGCTCTGACGTAGATCGAATGCTTGGTCTTTTTTGAAACAGCATTTAAAGGGGCTGCAAAGCAAACATTCATGTTGACCGGCATTTGTGCTGACTGACCACAAGTAGGGTATAACCGTATAATATAACCTCATGAAATCATTTAAATGTGAAAGTTTAAAAAAAGCAGATCGATGGAAAGAACTTAACAATTATAGTTACATGTTTGCTAACGAAATAAACCAATTAAAAGCCATTTGTGTGGTGGATAAATAATGTTGCACGTCTTCTTATCAAACCCGCCGCACCAGCAGTGATCAACCTCCTCTATTTTGCTTGGGAACTAATGTGGTCGGAACCGAAGTTTACAGCGCTGCGTTCTCTAGAATCATCTCAAGCGGAGCACTACTACATTCCCATTGGTTGCCGCCGGCTGCCGCCGAACCGCGTCATAGCTCATTACCATAAAGTTGACCTGACTTCAACTCTCCTTGACGCCCAAATCGTCCAAGACGCGCCGCGCCGCTCTCGCCGGAGCTCGCCGCCGGGCTCCCATTGAGAATGAATGACTTCCGGCCACTTTGACGCTCTCGCCGGCGGCGGTGTGAACGCACAGTTAGACATTCTCTGGTATGCACGAGACGTCCCTGCCTGTACGCGGACGCGCGCATCGACACAGACAGGCAGGATGTCTGTTCTGCTCGGTCCTGCTCCTCCGTGACGATGACGGCGCGCGGTTAAAAAAAAAAAAAAAAAACTATTTTGAAAAGTGGGGGGGGGGGGACATATCCCCCCTGTCCCCATTGGAAATTACGCCCGTGAGTTAACTACATTTGTTAACATGAACTAATAATAAACTGACCTTCTACAGCATTTATTAATCTTATATTAATTTAGTTTATATTAATTTCAACATTTACTAATACATTATTAAAATCAAAAGTTGTATGTTATATTAGTTAATGCACTGTGTCAAGTAACATGAACAAACAATGAACAGCTGTATTTTTATTATTTAACATTAAGATTAAAATATTAATATGCAATAACAAATGTATTGCTCATGGTTAGTTCATGTTGGTTAATACATTAACTTTACAAATGAGACCTTCATGCCAGTGTTACCATGATATCAAATATATAAATTTAGAGTTTGACATAGACTTTTTCATTTCATGAGCACGTGCACGGGTTGAAGCGCTATTTTTAGCACGAGTGTAATGTTTGTTAATAGATTTAACGTAAAAAAACATCATTAATCTTGACAAACTATATATCATTCTAAAGGTCTAAACCTCAAGCATCGAGGACAGACCACTGTTTTTCAATGACAAGCTTATAACGGCTGTATTTTTGCATGAATGTAAGCAATACACATCAAATCAAGCATAAATAAAAACAGAGCACATACCTTTAGTGTCCTAATTACGAGCCACACACGCATCCAGTGCAAACAATTCCAGAACGAATGGAAAGGTGAGGGTCCACTGAATAACATCCCATAGAGCATTTTAATCCAACGAAACAATAACGGTGTAATATTGATGGTTAATCCTTTGTTTACATCGCATTTCTGCGGAGCGAAGTATCATACTAGACTGTTATGCAATAAAATAATGCACCAAAAACACTAACCCCACTCAAAAACATGCAAAGATAGCCGCGATATAGTCAAAAATATCCAACCATAGCGATCGTTTTATCTGATGTCATGACGTGCTCATCCAATGATAATGTCTGTTTATCTGGAGCCAATAAAAGCATTGAATCGTCATGACTGACAGAAAATGTAGCCAATGAGCACACGATTCCAACGAGACCTTGCATGTGTATATTTGTCACATGGGCGTGAATATTTATTCATCTGAATGTGCCAATGAATGTGGCGCTATCTCCCACGAGATGCTCCGAGTTTGACACACCCCCATCTGACAGCTAAAAGCTAACGCGCTAGTAAACAAACAGAGGTCTCTTTGTAGTAACT
The DNA here is from genome assembly GCF_949357685.1 of Gobio gobio. Lineage (NCBI taxonomy): Eukaryota > Metazoa > Chordata > Actinopteri > Cypriniformes > Gobionidae > Gobio > Gobio gobio. The sequence goes on along the minus strand of NW_027645713.1, from coordinate 25,696 downwards.
GTTTGCTAATCTTACTAACTGGACGGAATGTATTATCCAATGGATCGTCAAAATAAGTTTTTATTGTGCTGAAGATGCTTTATTTGAGCTCACTCGAAGCAGCGATGTGAAAAAGGAGAGTGAAGACAGCGATGACGGTGCTTGTTGACAGAGAAGTTGATCCAATAACATACCGGTGAGTTGCTATGTGTAGTTGTTTATGTATATTGAGAATGTGTGTGAGAATGTATTTATTTTATTGTTTCTGTGTGCTAGAAAAAATGCAATATACCAGTATGCATTATACATATGCTGATATTTTGCATTTTTCCTAGCACACATGGGGAAAAATTATATATAATTTTTCCCCATGTGTGCTAGGAAAAATGCAAAATATCAGCATATGTATAATGCATACTGGTATATTATATTTTATTTACACACACATGGGGAAAAATTATATATAATTTTTCCCCATGTGTGTGTAAATAAAACATATATATATATAACACATGTAATTGTTTATATATATATATATATATATATATATATATATATATATATATATATATATATATATATATATATATATATATATATTGAGACTGTATTTATTTTATGTTTTTCCTGTGTGCTAGAAAAATGACAATATACCAGTATAGATTATACATATACTGATATTTAGCATTTTTTCTAGCACACACAGAAAAAAAAAATATATATATATATATAATATATAAAATGCATTTTTTCCCCTGTGCTACAAAAAACAAATTGACGAAAAAAGAAAAGTTCTGGACGGCCGACCATCTGTGTGATTGTTGAATGCTCACTGTTTCACCGGCCATTATATTGATTGTAGGACTGTGTGCGAATGTATGGGCCGCCATCAATATGAATGCTCACTGTATAGCCGGCCGTTAGATTGATGCTTGGGCTGTGTGAGAATGTATAGGTGGCCGTCAATATGAATGCTCACTGTATAGCCGGCCGTTAGATTGATGCTTGGGCTGTGTGAGAATGTATAGGTGGCCGTCAATATGAATGCTCACTGTATAGCCGGCCGTTAGATTGATGCTTGGGCTGTGTGAGAATGTATAGGTGGCCGTCAATATGAATGCTCACTGTATAGCCGGCCGTTAGATTGATGCTTGGGCTGTGTGAGAATGTATAGGTGGCCGTCAATATGAATGCTCACTGTATAGCCGGCCGTTAGATTGATGCTTGGGCTGTGTGAGAATGTATAGGTGGCCGTCGATATGAATGCTCACTGTATAGCCGGCCGTTAGATTGATGCTTGGGCTGTGTGAGAATGTATAGGTGGCCGTCAATATGAATGCTGTCTAACCGACTGCCCATCAGTTTCATTGTTCATGGGATGGCCTGTAATTAGAGTGAATGATGACAGTGTGATTGTTGATTGAATGGGCAAACTATACAGAAATAGGACATGCAGTGCTAATTCTCATTCCTTTCCTTGCCATTCTACAGGCATCAGGTTGAGTCTTCAGATGAGCTATGGCATCCAAGCACCAGCCAACCAGCAGAAAAGAGAAGAACGCTTTCAGATTCTTCAAGATCTGCACTTGCTGTTGTAGACCTGAATCCGCCAGTAAAAGGCCAGTAAATGTTTTTTTTTTTACATTTGCAAATTGTGTGTGTTTTTATAGCTATATATTTATATTATATTGTTATTTATATTACTAGTTATATTTATAGTTATTATACTTATATTACTTGTTGTATTTTCAGTTGCAAAGAAGTTTAGCTCTTTTTTTATTAATATTTCATTTTTATTATATTTTTATAAGTTCTGTTGTACAAATAAATCACTAATACAAAGTCTTATGGTTCTGCCTATTATTTTATAGTTGAAAAAGCATTCAAGCATCATATATGATGGCTAAAACAGCTTGCAGTACACTTCATAACATTAGGTTATCAAGTCTCCTTTAGGTTTCTTGGCACCTGGACATATTCTTAGAAAAAAGCATGCAGGAACCCCATTTTTCATGATATCTTCGTCAAATTTTAAATATAAACTGATGAGACTTGTGCCTTTCAATTCATTAACTAACTGGATTCCTCCAGGCTTATTTTCATATATTTTTACATCAAATAATAAAGTGTTCATTGTAGCACAAATCATCTTCAAGACACTTCAACTTCTATAACTGTTTGTCTTTCTAAGTTTTTTCTACTTTAATGTTTGGGTAATAAACTCTAAAGTGTCTTCTTTTTAAAGATGTCTAAATTGTGCATGTAGTGCAAATTGTTCAGCAACTGCAATTGTTTTAGTTGGGAGATGTCATTTCTGGGGATGTGCCTCAAGCAGGCGGAGGGAGAAATGGAACAGACATAGTCTTGGAAAAAAGCTTGCATGAACCACATTTTTCATTATATCTTCCTCAAACTTGAACTATAAACTGATAAGTCGTGTGGCTTTCAATCCATAACTGAACTGGATTCCTCCAGGTCTATTTTCATATATTTTTACATGAAATAATACAACATTCTGTGTAGTGCAAATAATTTTTGAGGCATTTCAACTATTATAATTTTTTATCTGTTTGAGAATTATCAACTCTGATTGCTTTTTAGTAGAGTCCCAAGTGTCTTCTTTCCAAAGATACCTTAATTGTGCCTGTAGCACACTGTTCTCAGGAGCTATAATTGTTTTAATTCAGGTAGGTCGTTTTCAGATGTGAGCCCCAAAGTGGGGGTGCAGTTTAACAGGTTAATTCATTTTTTATTTTTCTAGATGTATTTCCCCGAGCTAATAACGAGAGGATGTGCTATGGTCTTGGATAAAAACAAATTGAATGACATTGTCAGACTCAGAATGCTGCTGCTGAACTCAAGACTCGAGTTATGCTTTTATTATAATTAAGCATAACTTGCATGCTCCCACAACCTTTAGCCTACAGTAGCGTGGTGGTAGGATAAATATACATTTTCTGTATTAGCTTACCTGCTGATCGAGTAGTTTGAAAACTCGCGTGGCTAATTGCTGTGCTGTGCGCAGGCTGCGTGCATAGAGCTGAAAAGGTAACTCCGCCTACCGATCCACCTCCGCCAAAATAAAATTAATAAAAAAATACTTTTTGTAATATTGTTAGTGGTAAAATGGTAAAGAAGCGTATTTTTATTTATTAAAATATTTATAATAATAGTAATACATATTATTTACTGTTACCAGGGAGGGGCACATTACATTTTGAGACAAAAGGGGCAGGGGCTTGAATTTTTTTCAAAATTTTTTTCACCTTTAATTTTAATGGTTTACATTCTGCTTTCGTGCGCGGCACGCGGATGCACGATTTAACGGGCAGTAACGCAGATTGGAGTTGGCCTATTTGCCCTTTGCAGTTACACATGCGCTGCATTTTAAAAACAGCACCTGATATGCCTAGTGGAGAGGGAGGTCTCCCCAGTTTGCAACGTCTTTTTTGGGCTAAATTTGGACCAAATCTGACGGACCAAACAGAGCCCAATTTGCAACGTCTTTTTTGGGCTAAATTTGGACCAAATCTGACGGACCAAACAGAACCCAGTTTTCAACGTCTTTTTTTGGGCTAAATTTGGACCAAATCTGACGGACCAAACAGAGCCCAGTTTTCAACGTCTTTTTTTGGGCTAAATTTGGACCAAATCTGACGGACCAAACAGAGCCCAGTTTTCAACGTCTTTTTTTGGGCTAAATTTGGACCAAATCTGACGGACCAAACAGAGCCCAGTTTTCAACGTCTTTTTTGGGCTAAATTTGGACCAAATCTGACGGACCAAACAGAGCCCAGTTTTCAACGTCTTTTTTGGGCTAAATTTGGACCAAATCTGACGGACCAAACAGAGCCCAGTTTTCAACGTCTTTTTTTGGGCTAAATTTGGACCAAATCTGACGGACCAAACAGAGCCCAGTTTTCAACGTCTTTTTTTGGGCTAAATTTGGACCAAATCTGACGGACCAAACAGAGCCCAGTTTTCAACGTCTTTTTTTGGGCTAAATTTGGACCAAATCGGACGGACCAAACAGAGCCCAGTTTTCAACGTCTTTTTTTGGGCTAAATTTGGACCAAATCTGACGGACCAAACAGAGCCCAGTTTTCAACGTCTTTTTTTGGGCTAAATTTGGACCAAATCGGACGGACCAAACAGAGCCCAGTTTTCAACGTCTTTTTTGGGCTAAATTTGGACCAAATCTGACGGACCAAACAGAGCCCAGTTTTCAACGTCTTTTTTGGGCTAAATTTGGACCAAATCTGACGGACCAAACAGAGCCCAGTTTTCAACGTCTTTTTTTGGGCTAAATTTGGACCAAATCTGACGGACCAAACAGAGCCCAGTTTTCAACGTCTTTTTTGGGCTAAATTTGGACCAAATCTGACGGACCAAACAGAGCCCAGTTTTCAACGTCTTTTTTGGGCTAAATTTGGACCAAATCTGACGGACCAAACAGAGCCCAGTTTTCAACGTCTTTTTTTGGGCTAAATTTGGACCAAATCTGACGGACCAAACAGAGCCCAGTTTTCAACGTCTTTTTTTGGGCTAAATTTGGACCAAATCTGACGGACCAAACAGAGCCCAGTTTTCAACGTCTTTTTTTGGGCTAAATTTGGACCAAATCTGACGGACTAAACAGAGCCCAGTTTTCAACGTCTTTTTTGGGCTAAATTTGGACCAAATCTGACGGACCAAACAGAGCCCAGTTTTCAACGTCTTTTTTTGGGCTAAATTTGGACCAAATCTGACGGACCAAACAGAGCCCAGTTTTCAACGTCTTTTTTTGGGCTAAATATGGACCAAATCTGACGGACCAAACAGAGCCCAGTTTTCAACGTCTTTTTTTGGGCTAAATTTGGACCAAATCGGACGGACCAAACAGAACCCAGTTTTCAACGTCTTTTTTTGGGCTAAATTTGGACCAAATCTGACGGACCAAACAGAGCCCAGTTTTCAACGTCTTTTTTTGGGCTAAATTTGGACCAAATCTGACGGACCAAACAGAGCCCAGTTTTCAACGTCTTTTTTTGGGCTAAATTTGGACCAAATCTGACGGACCAAACAGAGCCCAGTTTTCAACGTCTTTTTTTGGGCTAAATTTGGACCAAATCTGACGGACCAAACAGAGCCCAGTTTTCAACGTCTTTTTTTGGGCTAAATTTGGACCAAATCTGACGGACCAAACAGAGCCCAGTTTTCAACGTCTTTTTTTGGGCTAAATGAAGGCTATGACCAAACAGCTAAAGCTATATTAAAGAATGAAGAATCGATTAAAAATTTGAAAAGGAATGTTTTTTTTTCCTTTCTTTTAAAAAAAACTTTTTCTTGTGTTTGTAGATTTTTGTTCCATACAGTAGTACATGTGTAGTTTCCTCACTGTTAAGCTCATTTTGTGTGTATGTGTGTGTAGTTTAGGTTTGACTAAAATCGTATTTATTTTGGACACTCGTTAACACTAGCAACTGCACAGAAAAGGCACTTCTTTTTTTGCAATATTTTCATTCATCTTACGCACCTTTTTAATGTTTTTTATAAGTTGTATATTCTGTGTAACCTATAAAAACATTAAAAAGGTGCGTAAGATGAATGAAAATATTGCAAAAAAAGAAGTGCCTTTTTTGTGCAGTTGCTAGTGTTAACGAGTGTCCAAAATAAATACGATTTTGAAAACATTTCACACAAATAAGTGAATAAATAGAAAATAAAAGGGATACTTTTATTTTAGTACACAAACGCGAGCATCCGTTTTGTGTTTCAGCAATCAGCGCTGTGACAAAAAAAAAAAAGCGCTGTGACAGAGTTGACCAATGAAATCGAGTCATAGACGGGAGTCAATGCTGCGGGGCGTGGTTTTGGCGTAAGGGGCGTGGTTTTGGCGTAAGGGGCGTGGTTTTGGCGTAAGGGGCGTGGTTTGCGCTTAACTGGTTTGGGGGAAAAAATGACGCGAGCCAGACTGAGCGAACGCCGCTCTGCACGTTTGAATCAGGGACTTAGCTAAGTATTTGAGGGGCGGGGGAGGGGTATTTTAATTTTAATACATTTAAAATAAAACATTTAATGGTTTACTTTTGGTAAATGTATTGGACATACTGGCGGGTTGTTTTTACAAGTACAGTTTTTGGATCATCAAAGTTAGGGGGGCAGCTGGGGGGGCAAGGCTCTAGAGTGGGGGGGCACCTGCCCCCCCTTGCCCCCCTGTAGATCCGCCCATGATTCACACACACACACACACACACACACACACACACACACACACACACACACACACACACACACACACACACACACACACACACTACCTTTAAGATTTTTTAAAATGTTTTTGAAGAAGTCTCTTCTGCTCACCAAGGCTGCATTTGTTTGTTTTTTTTTGTTTTTTTGTTGTTGTTTTTTTACAATTTTAAATAACTATTTTATATTTCAATATATTTTAAAATGCAATATATTTCTGTGATTCAAAGATGAGTTTTCAGCATCATTACTCCAGACTTTAGAGTCACAATCCATCAGAAATCTTTTTTTACTTTCTATTTCAGATAAATGCTGTTGTTTAGAACTTTCTATCCATCAAAGAATCCTAAAAAAAAATTGTTTTACACAACTGTGTTCAACACTGATAATAATCATAAATGTTTGTTGATCATCAGATCCTCATATGAGAATGATTAGTGAATTGTCATGTGACACTGAAGACTGGATTAATGATGATAAATTCAGTTTTGATCACAGGAATAAATGACACTTTAATATATATTCACATAGAGAACAGTCACAACAGAACTGTCACAATATTACAGCTTTTTTGTATTTTTAATAACCTAAATGCAGCATTGGTGAGCAGAAGAGACTTCTGTAAAAACATTAAAAAATCTTACTGTTCTCAAACTTTTGACCGGTAGTGTGTTTGTATATTAATCCTGCTGGGATTGAGCTATGAGGAAGTGCAAGTTTACTAATACTTTGTTCAATTTGAATAAATGATTTTGCTTTGCAAGTAATTTTGTGATTCTGCATTTCCTTTTGTAGGTTTTTTTTTTTTAATTGCGTGATATAGGTCTTAAATTTAATTCATAATGGTCTTGAAAAGGTCTTAAAAAGTCTTAAATTTGACTTGGATACCCTGGGGAATGAGTAGGTCTAAGGATTTATTGTAAAATCATTTTAAAAATCTGCTTTTTATCTGCGATATCAATTTCTTAAAGTCTGTCTTTAATATGAAATATGAGCCTCTTATGCATCCACTGTGGGGAAAAAACTCCTGTATATTTAAGAGAAACATATGGATTGTCATATACATTTATTTAGAGAGAAGTATTATTTATCTAATTTGTTACCAAAAAGTTTAATTCATACTGGATGCCAGAGGGCGCCTTCGAGCAGAAACTCCACATTTGCCTCAGTATTCAGGAAGTTTTCAGGAAATCCCTAATGTGAAGCTTAGCTAGCGCTGTAGTCTGAATAAAAGAAAGATAGAAACGCTTTGACTGAGTAAACATGAAGACAATAAACACGACCGCATCAAGATATGGTGTATTTGAGTTCTTCAAGCCTTCTCTGGTATTTTAATAATAATAAAGCAGTGCTGATTGACGTAGACTTTATCACTGTATAGAATACTATCCAATAACTACATTGTCAGCCTCATTCTGTGATAAGAAGCCACGTCAGCTCACAACTTGACCGACTATATGAAATGAGTTAAAACATGTTATTAAACGTATTTTGTTGGTTTATGAACGCTTCACATTACTAGTTTGTTCCAAACTGAGTTTTCAAACGCAAATTATAAGCGACTAACTTTACTTGTGTGTACAGCATTTTGAATGGGAATAAGTCAAAGCAATTTGAAAAAGCACCAAAATGACGGGACGAGCAAGAGAGAGATCAAGAGGCAGAGGTCGTGGTCAGGAGCCTGCTGCTTCTGGCGCGGTGAGTTTATTTATAATTAGTTGAATATGATATATCTTTATTGAAATAAGCTTTTTAGTATTCCAATTCCTCTGCAGCAACCACCATTATCACAAGAGGCTGCAAAGCCAGTTATGCCCACTGCACCTGAAGGACAGCTGGTGGGCAGAGGGAGACCTGCACCTGGAGCGATGTCTGAAGAAGGTAAGTGCAATTAGTGGAAATATATACTGCACTATTATATACTATAACATTCACAAATCCTGTATCTTACTCTTTTCTTTATATCTCCCTGTAGCAATGCTCACGATTTCTGCAGGCTTTCAGCAGGTAAAGATAGGGGAGAGAGGTGGGCGCAGGCGGGATTTCCATGATTCTGGTGTCCACACTCGCCAACTCATGGAACATGTGAAAGAGTGCAAAACAGGTAACACCAAAATGTTAATGAGCATGAATTGATTTTTGCTGTTTTGCAATATGCATCGCGGATACATTGATCTTGAAACATGTATTTCTGAATCGTGAATTATTGATTTCAGTCAATAATCGATTTAAAATGCTAAGAATCTAATTAATCGTGATTCAATAGCGATTCAGTGCTTTAAAATATATAAACATTAAATTGCTACATGCACAAATTCATGGAGATGTTGTGTGGTGTCATTCGCTCTCTCACAGCTCTCTTGCACAGATACATATAAAGAGAACAAAGAGGGCTTTTCTTACTATTCCGTGTAGAAAAGTTAGTTTAGGATTAGCTGGAAAAGTGCTTGACATTCTAGTCTATATTTGCAGCTCCCTAAATACAATGGCAAGCAGTTTTATAGAAGAGGCATTTAGTAGGGGTGTAACGATTCGTTTTAACAACGATACGATTCGTATCACGATTTGAGGTTGTCGATACGATTCAAGGACGATATTGGTTAATTTAGAACGATACGATCCGAAACGATTCAGTGACTTGAAATCGATTCAGTAACTTTTTAGCCAAAAATTGTGTGACTGAAATAATTATCTGGATACTGGTCAGTGCAGGTGAAGTTTCCTAGATTCCTGTTGTTTCTTGTAAGGGAATCCGGTATATCAATTAATTATGGATATAAACAAACAAGTAAACAACAATTAATGGCAAATGCATTCAAATTTTATTTGAATAAAGTGCAACCAACAGTTTAGGTTGAATTAACAGGAAGTTAACCTTTTCTGCTCTCATTTTCAATATTCAATACATATTCAATAAAAGCACAGTAAGTGCAACCAACATTTCAACAGTAGGTTAACCTGCTACTTCTGCTTTTGTTTTCCAACATAAAAATATAACAATATTAATATCAAAAATAAAGTGCAACTAACTTCTCTTCAGGTTTAATTAATAGTAAGTTTACCTGCTACTTTTGCTGTTGTTTTTCAACATTAAAATAATACAAATACAATATTAATATCAAAAATAAAGTGCAACCAACATTTCTTCAGATTGAATAAACTGGCTGAACCTGCTACTACTCTCAGTTTAATAAACAAACAATATTTAACAAAAGATAAAATGTAACCAACTACTCTTCAATGACTCTACAGATTTCTTTTTCAAAAATATCACCATGATCTGACCGCAGAACACTTCTCTGTGCGTTCACTATGTCGCCAGCTGTACTAAAACTCGCTCTGCTGGCACACTGGTGTCAGGAATGCACAGGTAACAAGCAAGGGTTGAAAGTACAGGTAGCTCTTTCTCCTGGTGGCTTGATAATTTCTCGCTCGTTGGCTTCTCCTCTGCCATGCGCCATGCTATGTTTTGTTTTCTCAAGCCCCGTTCACACCGCCAGCGACACGCAGCGACAAAGCGACACGATCCCATTCATTTCAATGAGCGCTGCTGCAGGTGCGTTGCGATGATGTCACAGATAGGCAGACTGAATCGAGTAACGTTTAACGCCTTTATCATTAAAAGTGCTAAGAAAAAACATCCATATAAAGTCTGACGTGCTTAAATCCAATGTGTTATTTCCTATGATCGATACAATCGATTGATTACCTTTTAAAACGATGTTAGATCGATATATGTCGTCCGGAAGGCCAACTTGCCGAGCACAGATTGATGTAGTTAGATCATAGGAAAATAAATCGATACATCGATGTAGTAGATGAATCGTTACACCCCTAGTTTTTATACTGTACAAACTGTACATTCTATCCCCCTACACTACCCCTAAACCTACATATCACACACACACACACACACACACACACACACTAACACACACACACACACACACACACACACACACACACACACACAGGGCCGTTTGAAGAAATTTGGGGGCCCCAAGCAAAATGGACATAGAGACAGTGCAAATACTGTTGTTGCATATACTGTCCATAAAATTTGAAAACATTTGCAAAAAACACCACTGTATCATTAAAAAAAATTTGTAAACCTTTAACCGTTTTTAAAACATATATAAACATTACATAGATAGACGGACCAGATATTCCTAACACTTTGGGAATACTTAAGGGTTACTAGTTGGTTTGTAAACTGTCTATAAACATTATCTAGATGGTTATTATAAAGTTGCAACAGATGACTATAATACCTTGATAAATAGTTAATAAACAGTACCAGTAAAACATGTGGGCAGTACCAGTAAAACATGTAAACAGTACCAGTCAAACATGTGGGTTGTCCTGATACTGTACTTCAAAATGTAACAGTGTAAAAATTGACACAGAATAAAGTAATTGTTCAAGATCTATTGGTAACTCATAAAAATAATGTCATATTTGCATAAACTGTCACTACCGTATATATCCCGACACTAGCACACAAAGATAAGCTATGAAAAAAATAATGTTCCTCTGCCTCTTTCTGGTTAAATAATGTTTATAATAATTGTTAATATAGCATACTATATTAACTATTCCAGGTTATTTATGCATAGCATAAATAATAGTTAGTATAGCATGCTATGCCACTTTCATCAAAACATATTACAAAGCTATAGCAATCTCATGTAATTTCGTCTGTTCGAAAAAAAAAAGTTGCTCTAACTGTTCGTTACAAGCAGCATTTGCCGTCAGGCAGGTAACGATAGCTAACATAAACATATTTTTGCTAGCCTACCTGCTGCAAACTTACACTTTTTTTGTACAAGACAAGTAGAGCTATTTTATCCAGTGTAATTTATCACATACCACTATCTTGTTTTTTTTCTTATCCTCCTCTTCCTTTCTCTATTTTCTTTTCTGGCTTCCTGAAGCATAAAATTCCGCTTCAAATCCGAGGATGTTTTGTATTTTGCCGCAGCAGAGATCGCGTGGTTGGCTGGCTGCTGTCAGCGACTTCTGAGAGGGGCCCCTTAAGGGGGATCCCGATAACAGTGTCATTGCACTTTACTGCATTGACTATCAATGGGGCGCTCACACAGTTTGTCGTTTCATTTTATTCTTAACCTGTCGCTGTCTTGGGGCCCCAGGCCAGCTCGAGGCCCCAAGCAATTGCTTGGTTTGCCTGCCTTGTCGCGACGGGCCTGGTGTGTATGTGTGTGTGTGTGTGTGTGTGTGTGTGTGTGTGTGTGTGTGTGTGTCAGTGTCCCTTGATTAGCTGACATGAGACGCATCCACACAGACAGGACACTGACACACACACACACACACACACACACACACACACACATGTTGGTGCAACAGCATTATGAGGACTCTCCATAGGCGTAATGGTTTTTATACTGTATAAACTGTATATTCTATCCCCCTACACTGCCCCTGCCCCTAAACCTAACCCTCACAGGAGACATTCTGCATTTTTACATTTTTAATAAAACATTGTTTAATATGTTTTTAAAGTGATTTGATTTACGGGGACATTTGAAATGTCCTCATAAACCACCTTGATGTTGTAATACCAGTGTAATACCCATGTCATTATACAAATTTGTGTCCTCATAAATCACATAAACAAGCACACACACACACACACACACACACACACACACACACACACAGACAGGACACTGACACATACACACACACACACACACACACACACACAGGACACTGGCATACAGCGCGCTCTCTTATGTCTTGTCGCGCTTGGAAGCATTTACATGAATAGGAGTGTGGTGATCATGTAACGCTAAGCAAAAATGGATATAAAAACGGACGCTGCGTTATTTGCGTTAAATATTTTTAATGCGTTAAGCTTCCGTTTCACGTTGACCGAGTTTGGTGGAGATTGAATAAATCGCCTACGAGGAGAACGTAAAAACTCAGACCCTGAATTATACAAATATTCACGTTCAAACAAACTAACTTTCTGTGAAAAAAGACACTTATAAACAGACACTTGTAGAAAATAATGTGAATTTTTTTTTTTTTATAAATTTGAACTATGTCAGTAAATAATGAATTTAAAGACAAATGTGTCAAAAGTGATCTTTGCAAACACAGCACATGACCTTCTGTAAAGCACATGTATAGAAAACACACTCACACTCCTCTGTTTTTAAAAAAGAGTTCTGTCTGAATGAGTACATGAAATCACGGCTGTCAGGTGAAAAGAATTGTAACTCAAATGTCATTTAGAAAATTAGTCCTGTATGAGTAGTGATATAGTGTCATAGTTCATGTCCACATTAACCACTACGTTGTAATACCAGTGTAATACCCATGTCATCATACACATTTGTGTCCTCATGAATCACATTAACAAGCACACATACAGAGAAAGGGAGTTTCAAAAATAATACAACACTGCCCCCTTTTGGTGATAGAGGGGAGGGCACACAAACAGCCAAAAACATTATTAAACTTTGACATGTTGCCATGGCAACATTTTTTGAAATATTAGGAATCCATTCATATGTCTCTATCTGTCATGTTTTCACATTATACTGATGAAGTTTGAAGTCAATCGGGTGCAAATAAGATGGGGATTCAAAGCATTTTTGAAAGTGACACACTTCCTGCTGCCAGTTGGTGGCACTATAACTTTGACTCACAAAAGTCATATCCATGTGATCGGCCTCTTACAACGAACACACAGCTGAAGTTTCATCCAAATCATTCAATGTTTGCACAAGTTATTACACACTTCCTGTTTCCCTTTTCTCGCCATAAATTCGTTGCTTCGCCACGGCCAAACCGTTTGAGTTATCAAAAATCCGCTCGCAATTTAGCATCCTCTGTGTCTTGACTTTATGCTGACCGAGTTTGGCACTGATTGAAACAATGGCCTCGGAGGAGTATATTAAATTCCAGAGCATGTGTTTTCAGAACAACCCATATCAGCTCACTTCCTGTTGGGCTGACACGTAACTTAGAGCACGAAAGTTGTTTGGCCCAATGAGGTCTATATGTGTACCGAGTTTCATACATGTACGTGCAAGTGTGTTTGATATATAGACCAAGTTTTCAGACCCCACTTTAGGGGGCGCTGTCGAGCCCCACTGCCACGCCCGGGTACCAGCTTCAGCCCGGCTCTGATGGCCGCGCATTCCGACGCCTGTGCGAAGTTTCAAGAGTTTTCGAGCATGTTAAGTGCCCCAAAAGTACCCGAGAAGTCAAAAAAAAAGAAAAAAAAAAAAAAAAAAAAAAAAAAAGAATAATCCTTAGGGGAACAATAGGGCTCTGCGCCCTTTGGGCTTGGGCCCTAATAATAATAATCCTAAGGAAAACAATAGGGCTCTGCGCCCTTTCAGGCTTGAGCCCTAAATAATCCTTAGGGGAACAATAGGGCTCTGCGCCCTTTGGGCTTGGGCCCTAATAAACTTTCGAAATCCAATAGGGTCCTCACACCATCGGTGCTCGGGCCCTAAAAATTCACATGTACATAAATATTCACAGCCTTTGCCATGACACTCAAAACTGAGCTCAGGTGCTTGACCGGACGGAGTCCACTGGTGGTAAATTCAGTTGATTAGACAGGATTTGGAAAGGCACCCACCTGTCTATATAAGGTCCCACAGGAAGGAATTGGAATTGTAGTCCAAGGAATTGTCTGTAGACCTCAGGCACAGATCTTGGGAAAGTTACAGAAACATTTCTGCAGCATTGAAGTTCCCCATGAGCACAGTGGGCTCCATCATCCATACATGAAGAAGTTTGGCACCACAAGGACTCTTCCTAGAGCTGGCCGCCCGGACAAATCGGGGGAGCGATCGGGGGAGAAGGGCCTTAGTCAGGGAGGTGACCAAGAACCCGATGGTCACTCTGACAGAGCTCCAGCGTTTCTCTGTGGAGAGAGGAGAACCTTCCAGAAGAACAACCATCTCTGCAGCTCTCCACCAATCAGGCCTGTGTGGTAGAGTGGCCAGACGGCACATGACAGACCGCCTGGAGTTTGCCAAAAGGCACCTGAAGGACTCAGACCATGAGAAAGTAAATTCTCTGGTCTGATGAAACAAAGATTAGGGCTGTAACGATTTGACCAAAAATAAAAACCTTCTAATGAAAAAGTGCATTTCTTTGTGATGTTAAAATACTTGAAGGAAACGGTTCACTTTCAGCAGTTCTTGTCTATGGGGCAGATTTCTGCTTGTACATCAGATAAATGAACACAGTAGGCCTGCATTACATTTATTTGAATGCATTAATGAGAGAGTGATTGTGTGTGTGAATTAGTCTTACCGTCTCTATTCATTATGAAGCTGTGGTTTGTACTTACTTCAAAGGTATTCAAATCTATAACGGTTGAGTTTCTAAGCTACTTTGGTGACTTTACTTTAGTCACAGGACAGCGTTGACACTGCGTTTCTGCGCTGCTCTCTGCAAGTGATCTTCACGTGATGTGCGAGCTTCTGTCTGAGTGTTCGTTTGTCACAATATATAAGCCATTAGTTCAACATAATACACATCTGATGGACTAAAATCGCTTTAATGTTCAAACTGGCAGGACTTAAAACACATACAAATGACAAAGCTTTGTGAGGACGAAAGTGAAAGCGATCTGGCTTCAGGGCTTGTCTGTGTGTGTGTGTGTGGCAGCGCGTAGGCTATAAGAACGGCGATTAACTGACCAGTATACTGCCGTCCAAAGGCAAAGCGCAGTAACTACAAATTTGGTCAAAATTGAGTTAAGACTTGAAATGGGCTTTGTGACATCTGTTCTGTCTTGTGACAAAGTTTGCTGGTTCAATTTTGTCCAGTTTTAGAGAAACGAGCGTGTCAAAATTGCAGTAACTACAAAATCCAAGCCAATACCAAGGCAAACCGCAGTAAGTGATGTTACTGTGTTCTAGCTTTGTTTCCCCGCTTTTGACACCGCAGATACTGCGGTTTCAGCCTCGTCACGATGGGGATTGTATGCGGTTTGCCCCGATCGTAACACACAGAAACAACAAGCCAACCATGGCACAATCCCGCAGCCAAATGATGGTTGAACTCGCGTTAAAACGCAAATATTCAAAGACTGGTAAGAAAGATAGCAAAATATAAACTCATAGTAAGGCAACTAACAGCTTTATAATCAGTTAACATTGACTAGCCAGCCGCTAGCAAATTTTGATTTACCTGTGCTGCTCTATTAAAGGCAATATCCTCTGACAACGTAATGATAATCCCATTGAATCACGTTGGTGTTTGTTGATTCGGACATCTCTCCGTTTCAGGCAGCTAATCCAATTGTATTGACAGGGGTTACTTCTTCAAAAGTTAGCTGGGTCTGGTAAAGTTATCTAGTTAGACAAAGTTACTCTAAAAGTTAGCGACGCCAGCCGGGCGACAGCAAGCACACTAGGTGAAAAAGTACACTTGCATAATGTACTGAAAGTACTCTATTTTCACGCACTAATTTCGTAGGCTACTTAATAAACAAAACAAAAAAAGTGCCAATCAGTTTTTTGGATTTCACAGATAGGCTAGCTAAGAATACATAATAATTATATTTTAATGATTAATTATAGCTTTAAGGGTGTAGATAGCATAAACAGGAAATGTACATGTTTGAGTAAAGCTTAGAAGTTAGGCTAAAGGGAGAAGAAGCATACGTAAGTTAACTTACTCTCTAACCTCTAATTCTAGGAAATTATGTATGGCCATATTAAAGCGATAGTTCAACCGAAAATGAAAATTCTGTATTATATAAAGTTTATTATTACTATAAACATGTATTAAGAAGCATGAAAAAAAGTTGGATGAACACATTTAGTTTGTAGATACTGCACTTTGCCTTTGCAATAGTGTTTAAGTTGTTTAAGGTCATTCAAAGGCAGAGTGCAGTATCTGCATTTTGGAGGTCAAAGATCACATCGGTGGTCATGGTTTTTATCTATAAAACATTTCTTCCTAAGAAGGCAATACATGAATCCATTACCACTAATCTACCCACAACATGTTTGACTGGCTGGTGTAAAAACTTTAAAGCCATTTTTCTCAGTTTCAGTGTTTGCGTAGTTACTGCACTTAGCCTTTGTAGGGCAGTATAAAGGAACTGGGAGACAAGTCAGGATCGAGGGAACGATGAATGCAGCGATGTAACAGAGACATCCTTGATGAGAACCTGCTCCAGAGCGCTCTGGACCTCAGACTGGGGCGAATGTTCATCTTCCAACAGGACAACGACCCCAAGCACACAGCCAAGATAACAAAGGAGTGGCTACGGGACAACTCTGTGAACGTCGTTGAGTGGCCCAGCCAGAGCCCAGACCCGATTGAACATCTCTGGAGAGATCTGAAAATGGCTGTGCACCGATGCGCCCCATCCAACCCGATGACAGGCCCTGCAAAGAAGAATGGGAGAAACTGCCCAAAAATAGGTGTGCCAAGCTTGTAGCATCAAACTCAAAAAAACGTTGTAATTAGTGCCAAAGGTGCTTCAACAAAGAATAGAGCAAAGGCTGTGAATACTGTACATTTTTTTTTTTTTTTTTTAATATACATTTGCAATGAGAGAGAGAGTCCGGTTCCCAAAGCGCACTGCCATCCGGCCTTCCACCAGCCGGGTGAACTCTTGCAGGCGATGGCGCTGGAAACCCTTCGATGGACGGCTCTCTGACTCCTGCCCCGCCTCGTGGACGACGACGACAGCCCCTCCGGCCTCAGGCAAACGCTGGCGGCTCCTCCTCTCCCTCCCGATAGATGGATAGAGTCCGGTTCCCAAAGCGCACTGCCATCCGGCCTTCCACCAGCCGGGTGAACTCCTCCAGGCGATGGCGCTGGAAACCCTTCGATGGACGGCTCTCTGACTCCTGCCCCGCCTCGTGGACGACGACGACAGCCCCTCCGGCCTCAGAAACACCTGCCAGTGAATCCCCTGTTCCCTGCACCTCTTCTATCTATCTATCTATCTATCTATCTATCTATCTATCTATCTATCTATCTATCTATCTATCTATCTATCTATCTATCTATCTATCTATCTATCTATCTCTGTCTATCTATCTATCTATCTATCTATCTATCTATCTATCTATCTATCTATCTATCTATCTATCTATCTATCTATCTATCTATCTATCTATCTCTGTCTATCTATCTATCTATCTATCTATCTATCTATCTATCTATCTATCTATCTATCTATCTATCTATCTATCTCTGTCTGTCTGTCTATCTATCTATCTATCTATCTATCTATCTATCTATCTATCTATCTATCTATCTATCTATTATATTACGTATCTATCTATCTATCTATCTATCTATCTATCTATCTATCTGTCTATCTATCTATCTATCTATCTATCTATCTATCTATCTATCTATCTATCTATCTATCTATCTATCTCTGTCTATCTATCTATCTATCTATCTATCTATCTATCTATCTATCTATCTATCTATCTATCTATCTCTGTCTATCTATCTATCTATCTATCTATCTATCTATCTATCTATCTATCTATCTATCTATCTATCTCTGTCTGTCTGTCTATCTATCTATCTATCTATCTATCTATCTATCTATCTATCTATCTATCTATCTATCTATCTATCTATCTATCTATCTCTGTCTATCTATCTCTATCTATCTATCTATCTATCTATCTATCTATCTATCTATCTATCTATCTATCTATCTATCTATCTATCTATCTATCTATCTATCTATCTATCTATCTATCTATCTCTGTCTATCTATCTATCTATCTATCTATCTATCTATCTATCTATCTATCTATCTATCTATCTATCTATCTATCTATCTATCTCTGTCTGTCTGTCTATCTATCTATCTATCTATCTATCTGTCTGTCTATCTATCTATCTATCTATCTATCTATCTATCTATCTATCTATCTATCTATCTATCTCTGTCTGTCTATCTATCTATCTATCTATCTATCTATCTATCTATCTATCTATCTATCTATCTATCTCTGTCTATCTATCTATCTATCTATCTATCTATCTATCTATCTATCTATCTATCTATCTATCTATCTCTGTCTGTCTATCTATCTATCTGTCTAAGAGGTGCAGGGAACAGGGGATAGATAGAACATAGAATAACATAGAATCTATCTATGTTTTAAAATAAAACATTTAATGGTTTACTTTTGGTAAATGTATTGGACATACTGGCGGGTTGTTTTTACAAGTACAGTTTTTGGATCATCAAAGTTAGGGGGGCAGCTGGGGGGGCAAGGCTCTAGAGTGGGGGGGCACCTGCCCCCCCTTGCCCCCCTGTAGATCCGCCCATGATTCACACACACACACACACACACACACACACACACACACACACACACACACACACACACACACACACACACACACACACACACACTACCTTTAAGATTTTTTAAAATGTTTTTGAAGAAGTCTCTTCTGCTCACCAAGGCTGCATTTGTTTGTTTTTTTTTGTTTTTTTGTTGTTGTTTTTTTACAATTTTAAATAACTATTTTATATTTCAATATATTTTAAAATGCAATATATTTCTGTGATTCAAAGATGAGTTTTCAGCATCATTACTCCAGACTTTAGAGTCACAATCCATCAGAAATCTTTTTTTACTTTCTATTTCAGATAAATGCTGTTGTTTAGAACTTTCTATCCATCAAAGAATCCTAAAAAAAAATTGTTTTACACAACTGTGTTCAACACTGATAATAATCATAAATGTTTGTTGATCATCAGATCCTCATATGAGAATGATTAGTGAATTGTCATGTGACACTGAAGACTGGATTAATGATGATAAATTCAGTTTTGATCACAGGAATAAATGACACTTTAATATATATTCACATAGAGAACAGTCACAACAGAACTGTCACAATATTACAGCTTTTTTGTATTTTTAATAACCTAAATGCAGCATTGGTGAGCAGAAGAGACTTCTGTAAAAACATTAAAAAATCTTACTGTTCTCAAACTTTTGACCGGTAGTGTGTTTGTATATTAATCCTGCTGGGATTGAGCTATGAGGAAGTGCAAGTTTACTAATACTTTGTTCAATTTGAATAAATGATTTTGCTTTGCAAGTAATTTTGTGATTCTGCATTTCCTTTTGTAGGTTTTTTTTTTTTAATTGCGTGATATAGGTCTTAAATTTAATTCATAATGGTCTTGAAAAGGTCTTAAAAAGTCTTAAATTTGACTTGGATACCCTGGGGAATGAGTAGGTCTAAGGATTTATTGTAAAATCATTTTAAAAATCTGCTTTTTATCTGCGATATCAATTTCTTAAAGTCTGTCTTTAATATGAAATATGAGCCTCTTATGCATCCACTGTGGGGAAAAAACTCCTGTATATTTAAGAGAAACATATGGATTGTCATATACATTTATTTAGAGAGAAGTATTATTTATCTAATTTGTTACCAAAAAGTTTAATTCATACTGGATGCCAGAGGGCGCCTTCGAGCAGAAACTCCACATTTGCCTCAGTATTCAGGAAGTTTTCAGGAAATCCCTAATGTGAAGCTTAGCTAGCGCTGTAGTCTGAATAAAAGAAAGATAGAAACGCTTTGACTGAGTAAACATGAAGACAATAAACACGACCGCATCAAGATATGGTGTATTTGAGTTCTTCAAGCCTTCTCTGGTATTTTAATAATAATAAAGCAGTGCTGATTGACGTAGACTTTATCACTGTATAGAATACTATCCAATAACTACATTGTCAGCCTCATTCTGTGATAAGAAGCCACGTCAGCTCACAACTTGACCGACTATATGAAATGAGTTAAAACATGTTATTAAACGTATTTTGTTGGTTTATGAACGCTTCACATTACTAGTTTGTTCCAAACTGAGTTTTCAAACGCAAATTATAAGCGACTAACTTTACTTGTGTGTACAGCATTTTGAATGGGAATAAGTCAAAGCAATTTGAAAAAGCACCAAAATGACGGGACGAGCAAGAGAGAGATCAAGAGGCAGAGGTCGTGGTCAGGAGCCTGCTGCTTCTGGCGCGGTGAGTTTATTTATAATTAGTTGAATATGATATATCTTTATTGAAATAAGCTTTTTAGTATTCCAATTCCTCTGCAGCAACCACCATTATCACAAGAGGCTGCAAAGCCAGTTATGCCCACTGCACCTGAAGGACAGCTGGTGGGCAGAGGGAGACCTGCACCTGGAGCGATGTCTGAAGAAGGTAAGTGCAATTAGTGGAAATATATACTGCACTATTATATACTATAACATTCACAAATCCTGTATCTTACTCTTTTCTTTATATCTCCCTGTAGCAATGCTCACGATTTCTGCAGGCTTTCAGCAGGTAAAGATAGGGGAGAGAGGTGGACGCAGGCGGGATTTCCATGATTCTGGTGTCCACACTCGCCAACTCATGGAACATGTGAAAGAGTGCAAAACAGGTAACACCAAAATGTTAATGAGCATGAATTGATTTTTGCTGTTTTGCAATATGCATCGCGGATACATTGATCTTGAAACATGTATTTCTGAATCGTGAATTATTGATTTCAGTCAATAATCGATTTAAAATGCTAAGAATCTAATTAATCGTGATTCAATAGCGATTCAGTGCTTTAAAATATATAAACATTAAATTGCTACATGCACAAATTCATGGAGATGTTGTGTGGTGTCATTCGCTCTCTCACAGCTCTCTTGCACAGATACATATAAAGAGAACAAAGAGGGCTTTTCTTACTATTCCGTGTAGAAAAGTTAGTTTAGGATTAGCTGGAAAAGTGCTTGACATTCTAGTCTATATTTGCAGCTCCCTAAATACAATGGCAAGCAGTTTTATAGAAGAGGCATTTAGTAGGGGTGTAACGATTCGTTTTAACAACGATACGATTCGTATCACGATTTGAGGTTGTCGATACGATTCAAGGACGATATTGGTTAATTTAGAACGATACGATCCGAAACGATTCAGTGACTTGAAATCGATTCAGTAACTTTTTAGCCAAAAATTGTGTGACTGAAATAATTATCTGGATACTGGTCAGTGCAGGTGAAGTTTCCTAGATTCCTGTTGTTTCTTGTAAGGGAATCCGGTATATCAATTAATTATGGATATAAACAAACAAGTAAACAACAATTAATGGCAAATGCATTCAAATTTTATTTGAATAAAGTGCAACCAACAGTTTAGGTTGAATTAACAGGAAGTTAACCTTTTCTGCTCTCATTTTCAATATTCAATACATATTCAATAAAAGCACAGTAAGTGCAACCAACATTTCAACAGTAGGTTAACCTGCTACTTCTGCTTTTGTTTTCCAACATAAAAATATTACAATATTAATATCAAAAATAAAGTGCAACTAACTTCTCTTCAGGTTTAATTAATAGTAAGTTTACCTGCTACTTTTGCTGTTGTTTTTCAACATTAAAATAATACAAATACAATATTAATATCAAAAATAAAGTGCAACCAACATTTCTTCAGATTGAATAAACTGGCTGAACCTGCTACTACTCTCAGTTTAATAAACAAACAATATTTAACAAAAGATAAAATGTAACCAACTACTCTTCAATGACTCTACAGATTTCTTTTTCAAAAATATCACCATGATCTGACCGCAGAACACTTCTCTGTGCGTTCACTATGTCGCCAGCTGTACTAAAACTCGCTCTGCTGGCACACTGGTGTCAGGAATGCACAGGTAACAAGCAAGGGTTGAAAGTACAGGTAGCTCTTTCTCCTGGTGGCTTGATCATTTCTCGCTCGTTGGCTTCTCCTCTGCCATGCGCCATGCTATGTTTTGTTTTCTCAAGCCCCGTTCACACAGCCAGCGACACGCAGCGACAAATCGACACGATCCCATTCATTTCAATGAGCGCTGCTGCAGGTGCGTTGCGATGATGTCACAGATAGGCAGACTGAATCGAGTAACGTTTAACGCCTTTATCATTAAAAGTGCTAAGAAAAAACATCCATATAAAGTCTGACGTGCTTAAATCCAATGTGTTATTTCCTATGATCGATACAATCGATTGATTACCTTTTAAAACGATGTTAGATCGATATATGTCGTCCGGAAGGCCAACTTGCCGAGCACAGATTGATGTAGTTAGATCATAGGAAAATAAATCGATACATCGATGTAGTAGATGAATCGTTACACCCCTAGTTTTTATACTGTACAAACTGTACATTCTATCCCCCTACACTACCCCTAAACCTACATATCACACACACACACACACACACACACACACACTAACACACACACACACACACACACACACACACACACACACACAGGGCCGTTTGAAGAAATTTGGGGGCCCCAAGCAAAATGGACATAGAGACAGTGCAAATACTGTTGTTGCATATACTGTCCATAAAATTTGAAAACATTTGCAAAAAACACCACTGTATCATTAAAAAAAATTTGTAAACCTTTAACCGTTTTTAAAACATATATAAACATTACATAGATAGACGGACCAGATATTCCTAACACTTTGGGAATACTTAAGGGTTACTAGTTGGTTTGTAAACTGTCTATAAACATTATCTAGATGGTTATTATAAAGTTGCAACAGATGACTATAATACCTTGATAAATAGTTAATAAACAGTACCAGTAAAACATGTGGGCAGTACCAGTAAAACATGTAAACAGTACCAGTCAAACATGTGGGTTGTCCTGATACTGTACTTCAAAATGTAACAGTGTAAAAATTGACACAGAATAAAGTAATTGTTCAAGATCTATTGGTAACTCATAAAAATAATGTCATATTTGCATAAACTGTCACTACCGTATATATCCCGACACTAGCACACAAAGATAAGCTATGAAAAAAATAATGTTCCTCTGCCTCTTTCTGGTTAAATAATGTTTATAATAATTGTTAATATAGCATACTATATTAACTATTCCAGGTTATTTATGCATAGCATAAATAATAGTTAGTATAGCATGCTATGCCACTTT